>NC_133655.1:153060415-153360415 GCF_009905375.1 Apium graveolens
TTGACGGATGAGGATAACTGTTATCCGTCGAGTCATAAA
This sequence comes from Apium graveolens, assembly GCF_009905375.1. Classification (NCBI taxonomy): domain Eukaryota; kingdom Viridiplantae; phylum Streptophyta; class Magnoliopsida; order Apiales; family Apiaceae; genus Apium; species Apium graveolens. The sequence continues at coordinate 153,060,455 of NC_133655.1, forward strand.
ATATTCCAGAAAATAATTGATTTTTATTAGCAAATAGTATTCCGACCGATGATCAAACTCGATGGATAAAGATCATCCGTCGAGATGTAAATTTTGACTTAGCCAAAATTTCATCCTAGACTGAAAAATCAATTAAATTTCTGGCTGCATTTCAACTTGAAAATTAACTCATAAAGGTTTAGGAATAATTGAGCATACCTAACTCACTTACCAACCTTGAAAAGGTGGATTCATCCAGTGGCTTGGTAAAGATATCTACAAGCTACTTCTCACTTGGAACAAAATGTAGTTCCACAGTACCATTCATTACATGTTCCCTTATAAAGTGGTACTTGATGTCTATACTTTGTCCTTGAATGTTGTACTGGATTCTCAGTGATGGCAATTACACTTGTGTTATCACAGAAAATAGGAATCCTTTCAACTTACAAACCATAGTCTAGCAATTAATTTTTCATCCATAAAATCTGTGCACAGCAACTGCCAGCAGCAATATTCAGCTTCAGCTGTAGAGGTAGAAACTGATTTTTGCTTTTTTACTGAACCAGGACACAAGCTTGTTTCCTAGAAATTGACAGGTTCCTGTTGTACTTTTTCTATCAATTCTACAACCTGCATAATCTGCATCTGTATAACCAGTTAGATCAAAACCAGAATCTCTAGGGTACCAAATGCCAAGTTTTGGAGTTCCCTTCAGATATCTGAAAATTCTCTTAATAGCTATTAAGTGAGATTCTCTAGAATCAGCCTGAAATATAGCACATAAACATGTAGCAAACATTATATCTGGCCTACTAGCTGTTAAGTATAGAAGTGAGCCAACCATGCCCCTATAACTTAAAATATCCACAGAGTTTTCAGTAGTGTTTAATTCAAGCTTAGTTGCAGTGGCCATGGGAGTTTTTGCAGATGTGCAATCCACTAGATCAAACTTCTTTAAAAGATCAAAAATGTATTTAGTTTGACTAATGAATATTCCATCACTAACTTGCTTAACTTGTAAACCAAGAAAGTAAGTCAGTTCTCCCATCTCATTTCATACTTACTTTGCATCAATTTGGCAAACTTTTTGCAAAGTTTCTCATCTGTAGAGCCAAAGATAATATCATCTACATAAATTTGAACAAGTATACTTCAGCCATTAACATTTCTAAAGAATAAAGTTTTATCTATAGTACCTCTTGTGAAGTAATTTTCTAAAAGGAACTTTGATAAAGTGTCATACCAGGCTCTAGGTGCTTGCTTCAGTCCATAAAGTGCTTTCAAAAGATAATAGACATGTTCTGGAAATTTTGGATCTTCAAAACTAGGAGGTTGACTGACATAGACTTCCTCCTCTAAATCTCTATTCAGAAAGACTTTTGACATCCATTTGATAGACCTTGAAATTGGCATGAGCTGCATAGGCCAAGAAGATTCTGATGGCTTCAAGTCTTGCAACAGGAGCAAATATTTCATCAAAATCTATTCCTTCTTGTTGACAATAGCCCTTAGCAACCAATCTAGCTTTGTTCCTGACTACTATGCTATTTTCATCCATCTTGTTTCTGAATACCCACTTGGTGTCTATTGGATTCTTTCCTTTAGGCTTGGGCACCAGCTTCCATACATTATTCCTTTCAAATTGGTTTAGCTCCTCCTGCATAGCTAAAATCCAATCAGGATCCAACAAAGCTTCTTCTACCTTCTTTGGTTCTTCCTTGGAAAGAAAGCTGCTATACAGACATTCTTATTGAGTTGCTCTCCTTGTTTAAACTCTAGAAGATACATCACCAATTATGAGCTCAAAGGGGTGATCTTTTGTCCATTTCCTTTGTTAAGGTAGATTAGCTCTAGATGAAGAGGCCTCATTGTTGTCTTGATGTGTGATTGAGTTTTGACTGTTAGAAACTCCCCTGAGTTTGTGGATCTTTGATTTGAGAAAGGGGAACTTTCCGTAGGTGATCTATCTTGACTTCCTGCTCCTTTTGATAACCCGACGGATGGTGAATTTTAAGTACCGATGGATGAAGCTGGTTGTCTCCCAACGGATAACACAAATTGCCTCCCGACGGATGAAGCATTATGCAACTCGACAGATGTTGAGTTTTGTGCTTCATTGGTAGTAGATTTTTCTACATTTCCTTAGATACTGTTTCTTGATCACTTTCATCATCACTGTCATCACTAACCATCTCCATATTGTCGAATTTGAGTCTCTCATGGTAATCTCCATCTTGCAGTTCTTCAATCTTTTTATCATCAAACACAACATGTATTGATTCCACAACAATATTGGTTCTTAGGTTGTAGACTCTGTATGCTTTACCAACAGCATATCCAACAAAAATTCCTTCATCTGCTTTGGCATCAAACTTCCCATTTTGATCAGTTTGATTTCTCAGAATATAGCATTTGTAGCCAAAGACATGAAGAAAATTTAGAGTTGGCTTCTTATTCTTGAACAATTGATAGGGAGTCATGCATCTTGCTTGATTAACCAGAGAAATTCTGAGTGTAGCATGCAGTATTTACAACTTCAGCCCAGAAATATGTTGGCAGTTTAGATTCCTCAAGCATTGTCCTTGCAGCTTCAATAAGTGATATGTTCTTCCTTTCCACTACTCCATTCTGTTGTGGAGTTCTTGCTGCTGAAAACTCATGCAGAATCCCATTTTTTCACAAAATGTTCTCATGACAGAATTCTTGAACTCAGTTCCATTGGCACTCCTGATTCTTCTAACCTTGAAATCAGGATGATTATTGACTTGCCTTATGTGATTGATGATGATTTCACTAGCCTTATCTTTAGACTTTAGGAAATATGTCCAAGAGAACCTTGAGAAATCATCTACAATTACTAGGAAAAATCTTTTCCTTGAGATGGAAAACACATTGACTGGTCCAAACAAATACATGTGTAGCAGTTGCAAAGGTTCTTCAATTGTTGAATCAAGTTTTTCCTGAATGATGCTTTAATCTGCTTCCCTTTTTGGCAGGCATCACACAATCCATCCTTAGAAAACTCCACTAGAGGAATGCCTCTAACCAGTTCTTTCTGTACTAGCTCATTCATGGTCTTGAAGTTTAAATGGATGCTTCTTATGCCATAGCCAACTTTCATCTGACTTGATTTACTGAGAAGACAAGTAACAGATTCTGCATTAGATGAGTTGAATCAGCTAGGTACATATTTCCTTTTCTCACACCAGTGAGAACCACTTTGTTGCTTCTTTTATTAGTCACGACAATATTCTTCTGAGTTGAAGGTTACTGAGTTGCCTTTATCATAAAGCTGCTGATACTCAACAGATTGTGTTTGGACCATCCACTAAGGCAACCTCCTCAATGATGACATTGTCCTTTGAAATCAAGCCATATCCCACAGTATAACCCTTGCTGTCATCTCCAAAAGTAATACTTGGGCCAACTCTCTCCTTGAACTCTGTGAGCAGGGGTAGAATCACCAGTCATGTGTCTTGAACAACCACTATCCAAGTACCAAAGATTCTTTTTGTTTCCCTGCCATATCAAAATCAAATCAAGTTGATTTTGGTACCCAGTTTCCTTGGGTCCTGCCTTGTTAGCTTTCTTTTTCTGTTTCTTAGGCTTTATCTCATTTAAATTGGGGATATCAGATTCATCCTTGGTCATTTGAGTTGGGCCTTTGAAACCATTCATTGCAACAGAATTATCATGCATATTATAATCAACAGGGAATGGCATGCTATTAGTAAACCATGTTATTCCAATAAGGCATGCTAAATGACATTTGTGGCATACTAAATGCAACATAATAAGGATTAGGTGCAAATGGCATGTTAGCAAAATGTGCATTCATATTCTGTGTAGACATAACATTCATAGGTATGGGAGGCATGGCATTCATGTTAGGAAAGTGAGGTGGCACAGACATGGAAGTAGGCATGGTAGATTTGCAATAAACAGACAGATGATTTACACTACCACGCTTGACACAGATTTTTCTAGGAGCATATTTATCAGGTGTGTAGTTATTGTGTTTGTTAATCCCTACTTTACCATTTCTATTGTTTTTTCTTTTAGCCTCTGTTTTTACCTCAATCTTTTCAAGTCTGTCACTTAACTGTTTGACAGTCATGTGACCAACATTAGCCTTTTTCCCTTTCTTAACTTGACTCGATTCTCCTGAAACAAAGTTCTTGGAAATAGATCCATACTTCTCATTCAGCTTAACAAGTTTGGCTTTACTGATAGGCTTACTCACAGCCGACGGATGAGGATTTTCATCATTCGACGGATAACCCTTTTGTTATCCGACGGATGATCCTCATCATCCGTCGAGTCTACATCTGTTAGCACTCCATCTACCAAATTTGATTCTAGTTTTTCTTTGTTCTTTTTCCAGGCTGCATCACAGAAAGACTCAATTCCTTGAACTTTGGTGATTTGAGCATGGACATCCCTAGATGTTTTCCATGCCTTAATCACCTCCTGTTCACGCTCGAGCTGCTTCTTCAAAAATTTTTCTTTCTTCAAGGACTCAGTTAATTCCTCATTGGCAAGCTTACACTCAATTCTTAACTTTTCAAAATCAATGAACTGAGACTCAAGCACCTTATTCCTCTCACTTAAAAACAAATTATTTTCTTTGATTTTAGCATTTTCTTTAGTAAGAGACTTAAGTGTGACACACAAATGATATAACTCTGTAGACATGTCATTTATAGCATCATTACACTCAGCTTTAGATAAATGTGCAAGGTTTATAGTAATTACCTGATTACTTGAAGAACTTGTTTCTGTTTCATCAGACTTGGCCATTAGGGCTAGATTGACATAGCTAACATCTTCATCTTCATCTAGACCATCTGCTGCCCAGTCATTTTCTTGTGTAATGAAAGCCCTTTCCTTCTACTGGGGATATTTTTACACTAGTCTACCGTCTGAGAAAATCCCTTTACGACCTAAAACATGAACTTAGGTGTTGGTTCACTAAGTTCTCCAAAGCCTTGGTTAAGTATGATTTTGATCAATGTCATTCTAAAAACAATCTATTCACCTTTAATCAAGGTTCTATATTTTTTTTCCATCCTGGTGTATGTTGACGACATACTTATTACTGGAAATGCTCCTTCTGCCATTACTAAAGTGATCTCATTTCTGGCTTCCAACTTCAAGATTAAGGATTTGGGATCACTAAAGTTTTTTTGGCATTGAGGTTGCTAGGAATCCCACTGGCATTTACATTCACCAAAGATAATACACACTTGATATCCTTGCAGATGTTGGTTACACTGATTTTAAGCCATCTAAAATACTACAGAGCAAAATCACATTTTTCAGAAAAAACACCAGCACTCTTCTTTCAGCATCTGATCTGTCTCTGTACAGACGTCTTGTTGAGCAGCTCAAAGTATTTTTGCTTATAATCCACAGGCTCAAACTTTTTCTTACTGGAATCTGACTTCCTACACACACTGGCAAACTGCCCTGCCAAGCCACATTTGAAACATTTGAATTTTGATTTATCCACCATGTTTTTTATTTGGCTTGGCTGCTCCAAAGTTCTTTTGAACTTGAGCTTGGCAAATCTTCTGGAAAGAAATGCTAAATGTTTATCAATGTCTTCCATGTCATCTTGGCTCAAAGAATCTTCACTTTCTACTGCAAGCCCCTTTCCCTTGCTTTCACAGACCCTTGAAGTTGACTCAACAGCTTCCATCTTCATCTCCTTCTCTTTCTCTAACTCAGCAACTAGTATAATGGACCCTCCTTTCTTCTTTCCTCTCTCCATCCTCTCATCTTGCTCTATTTGAAGCTCATATATTTTCAGGATGCCATACAGTCTCTCCAAAGTAAACTCCTTATAATCTTGTGAGTTTCTCAATGAGACAGTCATTGGTTTCCATTTCTTTGGAAGAGATCTAAGGAATTTCAGATTGGAGTCTTTTGTCTGATAGACCCTTCCATGCAGCTTTAGAGCATTTAGCAGTTTTTGAAACCTACAAAAAATGTCAGTGAGAGACTCACTTTCTTTATTATGAAAATGCTCATATTGCTGAATCAATAGCTGCATCTTGTTTCTCTAACTTGCTCAGTGCCATCACAGATTATCTGTATTGTATCCAACATCCTTGGCAGTTTTGCAGTTGATATGTTGTCAAACATATCACCATCAACTCCATTAAACAGGATATTCATGGTCTTTTTATCCTTCCTGACTTGTTCAATGTCAGGATCAGACCATTCATGCCTTTGCTTGGGGACAGATGGCTCATTTCCAGTTGCAGCTTCTCATTGGAACATGAGGACCTCTTTTTATGCATCCACATAGGCCTCATCTTGAGAAAGAAATGAAGATGCATCTTTACCTTCCAATGATGGTTATTATCTTTATCCAGAAAAGGAATCTTGACTTCAACATCCTTCTTGTTCATCTTGCTGTATTGTTTTGATCTTTAAACTCTTTGCTTGTTAAGAGCTTGCTCTGATACCAATTGTTAGTCCTTTAACAATATAACAGGAATTACAGAAGGGGGAGTTGAATGGAATTCTTGAAACTTTTCTTGATTAAAAATGTTCTAACTCAAATATATATATAAGTGTGAATTGATTAGCACAATGTGGAATAGTTACTTAAATGAATCAAAACATAAGTAATTAAAAACAAGAGTCTTTAAAACCTTTCTGGTGGATTTGAATAATTCCACCAGAGATATATAATATATATCGAGAGAACCCTGTGTGCAAAAAGCTCACAGCTGCTTACAAATATTGAACAACTAAGAATGCAGAAAAATGCTGAGAATTTTGCTTACAATGTTTCTCTGCTTGTATCTCAGATTTTTCCTTAGTTGCTACTTCTTGGTTTATATATCACCAAGATTACAAAGTATGAGACAAGATAATAAAACAAAAACTATCTAGTCTATTATAATGCTACTTCATTACTCTATTCCAGCATCTTTGAATATCTTCATAATAGCATGGAAATGGCAATGCTTTTTTGTTCTCAAAAACCCAGTTGAATAGGCTACCACATTCCATTTGCATCCACTCGACGCATGTGACTGTGTTGTCACTGTCAACAGATACTTGAATTCTTTATCCGTCGGGTTCATGATTATTCGTCGAGTTATTGATCATTCGTCGGGTTGTTGATCATCCGTCGAATTCATTGTTGTTTATCCGTCGGGTAGCAATTAGACACTTGGCTTCATTTCACTTATGCAGAATTACAAGATATTATCTATGTATAATTAATCAACCTATTCTGTATATCTAACTAAAGTCAACATGACTTAGGTACTACTACAGATTCTAAACAATGTGTATGCAGAAATGTGCTACAGACTTATTGTTACATAAGCTACTCACTCGATGGATAATAAATCTTCATCCGTCGGGACTCTATTGAGTCATCCGTCGGGACTATAAACCTTATCCGTCGAGTGCTACATAATTTCACTAAGTAAAATCTATCAAGGTGTTTTGTTCATGAAATCATCAAGTACACAACATATACACAACAACCATGTTTCTATTTGGCTTAGCTGCTCCAAAGTTCTTCTTGCACTTGAGCTTGGCAAATTTTCTGGAAAGAAATGCTAGATGTTCATCAATATCCTCCATGTCATCTTGGTACAAAGAATCTTCATTTTCTGCCACCAGCCCCTTGCCCTTGTTTTCACAGACCTTTGAAGTAGACTCAACAGCTGCTATCTTCATCTCCTTCTCTTTCTCTAACTCAGCAACCAGTGCAATGGACCCTCCTTTCTTCCTCCCTTTATCCATTCTTTCATCTTGCTCTATTTCAAGCTCATAAGTTTTTAGAATGCCATACAGTCTCTCTAGTGTAAATTCCTTGTATTCTTGTGAATTTCTCAAGGAGACTGTCATTGGTTTCCATTCTTTTGGTAGGGATCTCAGAAACTTGAGGTTAGAATCTTTGGTTTGGTAGACTCTTCCATGCAGCTTTAGAGCATTTAGTAGCTTTTGAAATCTACTAAAGATATCAGTGAGAGTTTCACCTTCTTCAAAATGGAAATGCTCATATTGCTGAATTAGTGGCTGCATCTTATTTTCTCTAACTTGTTCAGTGCCATCACAAATAATATGAATTGTATCCCAAACTTCCTTGGCAGTTTTGCAATTGATGATGTTGTCAAACACGTCACCATCAACTCCATTAAACAGAATATTCATGGCCTTCTTGTCTTTCCTGACTTGTTCAATATCAGGATCTAACCATTCATGCCTTGGCTTGGGAACTAATGGCTCGTTTCCAGTTGCAGCTCTCATTGGTACATGAGGGCCTCTGTCTATGCAATCCACATAGGCCTCATCTTGAGAGAGTAAATGGAGATGCATCTTTACCTTCCAGTGATGGTAATTATCTTTGTCCAGAAAAGGAATCTTGACTCCAACATCCTTCTTGTTCATCTTGCTATTTGTTGTGATCTTTAAACTCTTTGTTCTTTAAGAGCTTGCTCTGATACCAATTGTTAGTCCCTAACAATGCAACAAGAATTACAGAAGGAGGGTTGAATGGAATTCTTGAAACTTTTTCTGAATTGCAAAATGTTCTATCTTAATAATATATATGGGTGTTTGATTTGCTAAGTGCGGAATAAGATTTAGTTAATCAAAACACGAAGTAATAAAAACACAAGTCTTTAAAACTTTCTGGTGGATTGGAATGTATCCACCATATATATATATATATCAAGAGAACTCTATGAAGCTTGAATAGCTCACAGCTGCTTACAAAAATAAGAACAACTAAACTTACAGAGAAATGTTAAGGATGCAGCTTACAAATGTTTCTCTGAGAAAATACTTGCTTAGTCTTCTAGTTGTTCTAATTGCTACTCTTGGTTTATATAATACCAAGATTACACAGTAATAAGACAAGATAATAAAACAAAACCTATCAAGTCTAATACTATCCTACTTCATTACTCTGTTACAGCATCTTTGAATATCTTCATAATAGCATGGAAATGGCAATGCTTCTTTGTTCTCAAAAATCCAGTTGAATAGGCTTCCACATTCCTTTTACATACACTCGACGCATGTGACTGTGTTGTCACTGTCAACAGATGTTCAAATTGATTATCTGTCGGGTACATGATCATCCGTCGGGTTACCTTGTTGATCATCCGTCGGGTAACTTTGTTGATCATCCGTCGGGTAACTTTGTTGATCATCCGTCGGGTAGCTATTTGGAACTTGACTTCATTTCATTATGCAGAATTACAAGACATCATCTATGTACAATTAATCAACCTATTCTGCATATCTAATTAAAGTCAACATGAATTATATGCTACTACAAGAATCTAAACAAAGGTGTTTGCAGAAATGTGCTTCATGACTTATTATTACACAAGCTACTCACTCGATGGATAATAAATCATCATCCGTCGGGACTATATTGAGTCATCCGTCGGGACTATAATCCTTATCCGTCGAGTGCTATATTTTTCACTAAGTTAAGTGTACTAAGGTGTTTTATTAATTAAATCATCAAGTTCACAACATATTCACAACAATTATATGTAGAGCAGCCAATAAGAATTCTAGATGTGCTGGAGAAAGTATTGAGAAATAAGTCTGTACCTTTAGTATGAGTTTTGTGGAGAAACCCTATGGTTGAAGAGTCAACTGGGGAACTTGAGAACGAGATGTTAGAAAAATATTTCCATTTATTTTCTTAGCGAGATACCGAGGAAAAAATCCTATTAATGGGGAAGCATGTAACGACAGGAAAATTACGATTGTATTATATCATAATAAAGGTGAAATATGTGGTTTATTATGTGTATTTAGTCATAAAACCTTTAGCTGTTATGTGCTATATGTGTTCTGTGTTGTCAGGATATTTTCCGGGTATTTATCAGGTATTTTATTGGGTGTTAAATGTTTTCGTATCAAAAGTTACACCACTCGAACTTTGTTTTAATAGCTGATATTTCTAATAAAATAATTAGCCTAATTTTTATTAATTAATTATAATTAAATTATTAAAAATACTGAAAATAAGAAAATTCTCTGGAATTAGGGTCCGATCTTTGATTTCGGGTTGAACAATCAAGCAACAATTTTGATCGATTTCCGGCATCAAATACAGTCGTGTTAGGTCCCAATGTGTTTGTAGAAGGGGGGGTTGAATACAAACAGTACCGAATAATCGAATTAAATGCGGAATAAAAAATGTGAAACAAAATTCAAGTTAAATAAAAATATTATTAAACTTGAAAGGTGTTACAACAACTGTATTGATTACAAGGAATTAATCTCAAATTAATTATCACAAATCTAGAATAAATTCGACATGAACTTTTTCTATTTTTGTAATAAAAAGATTCAAATGCTAAACGCAATTTGAGATTAAGTTCTAGGGATTTTGATCCGCTAGATTGTTACACAAGAACAAGATAAAGATTTCTAGTTGATTGGATTTAACTTTACAATCTAGAAATTGATCTTGAAGTTGCAGATGAGATGAAATATTTGTGTCTGCTTCTTTTTCTTTGTTCTCGAGTTCTGTGTTCTTGATTGGATGATTATTTTTCTTTCTGCTGCTTCTGTGTCTTTTTAATTCATTCAACAGAATTGAATTGAACTGGAATGACAATCCTATAGCTGGCAAGACTTTCGGTAGGACAATGGATTGAACTAGCAAGACAATCTGATTGAACTACAATGACTTTCGGTATGACAATCAGTTGAACTAGCAAGACTATCTCCTTCCCACTAGAACTTTCAATAGGACAATTGAAATGACTTGGCATGACAATCGGTATGACAATCCAGATTGTCATGCTAGTTCATTTTCAATTGTCTTGCTGATTTAAACTGATTTTAATCCAAAAACAATTCTGAAAAATCTTAATATTAATTCTGAATTAATTAATCAATTAATTTAATTAATCAAATAAATTAATCTTTGCAGGTATAATTTATTTTCTTAATTAAATTTTATGACTTAATTAATTAATAGAGAATTAATACTAACCCTGAGCAGCAACCAATCTTCTGAATATCTTCTGAAAATCACTGAGAATTATGAATCAATTCCACCACTTCAACGTTGACACTCAATGTACTGTCTGGTTCATGAGTGACTAACTTCCGTGATGTTTCTTCATGTCATGACTTTGATACTTTGATTTTCTTCAGATTAAATCCTTGTAATTAATGATACTCTGACGAGATCTCTGTCACTTGATTAAATCCATAATCTTGATTTGTATCACTGAGGCATGATCAATTTCTTGAACTTCTTCCAGTGAATTAATTCCTCAAGTCTGTAGATGAACCTTGTTTCTGAATCCTTTGACAGATATTACTCTGTGAGATCTCTTTTGAAGGTAGATCCACTATTTACTTATTACATTCTTATTTAAGTTGAGTTGAATCCTCGAATATACAAATAGGCTATGACATATGATTTACAATCTCCCCCTATTTGTTTGTTAGACAATAACACACAAATACCTAGAGGATAACTCAACTAACAAATAAGAAAAAGATATAAAAAGAAATGCAAAGTAAATAGTAGAAAAGTTCTGGACTAGATTTAACATTTTCTAGATTCCAAGTAGATGTTCCTCTAGACTGAACATATCTTCAAGTAGTTCCATCTTCATTTGTACAACCACATTTCCTGTTGAGAAGCGCATATCTGTCTTGCTTCTCCCCCTATGAGAATCAACTGATTAAAGAAGATTACCTTCGTTTACCACCTCTCCCGTACAATAGGATCCGCAGATAAAAACCAATGGTACTCCCCTAACAGCTTCTTCCCTTACTAGAAAATCACCTCATTTTTACCACCTCTCCCGTACAATAGGATCTGTAGTTACAAACAACAATGGTGTGGTGTAGTGTACATGTAGGATCTTTTTCTTCCTCCCTGCTATTTCTCCCCCTTAGTTGAGGAATCCTCCAAACTATTACTTAAGCTTTTATCTCCCCCTTAAAGAAGGAATGTATGCCGTCGTCTGAAGGAGTTCTCATATTCACTTGGTTGGAAAAGAAATAACAAGTGTTTCTCTTTCTTCCTCACTGTGAGTGTGTGATTCTGTTTAGTGTACCTCACATGTGTTTTACTTTTCTCTCCACTCGTGTTTACACTCATTCTCACAAGTGTATCACTCCTCTCATAGCTCCAACATTCAGCTGTACCTGTCACACCCCCAACTTAAATAGCGAAATAAATATAGTTATTACATCATTTTAATGAAGGATACACAACCAATCCAAGATCTTACAGTTTAGGGTTTGGAACAGCCCAACACTACCAACTATTACATCTGATTACAAATACCGAATCCTCACAGCTATTATTACTTATTCTACCTGCGCTCGAACATAAGCATCAGCATCACAGGTCTTACGGGCAGTCTGCTTGAATCTAACCATAGCTGCTAGCTGTAATATCAGGGTAAAGCAAGGAGTGAGCCAAAAGCTCAACAAGTGCTAACAGTACAACGCAAAACATAAATCGAGATATACCTTTAGGAATGACAATGGAAAGACATAATCAATGATAACGAGAGATAAAACTTATGTGAGTTGGCATCATTTTGCTTGCATCAAAACAATTTTAAAATCATTCTTAATCAAAATCATTTTATGACAGCTACGGATTACAGCCGGTGATCAGCCGCGAAGTAATCCCGAACCTCGCTGGGTTCTAAAACATTATTGGGAATCCCTAGGCAACTTTTAAGCCTAATATAAGTGTGGAAAGGACTCGCGTCTCAGTCCAGATCCACCATTCAAGAAAACATTTATCCCCCTTTGGGACTGAAAATCCACATTTTATTTATTTCAAAAGCTGATGCCGAATTGTAACAAAATCTCTTTTGACTGTAATCATTTTTATCAAGGGATTATAGATCAACTTGAAACACTGGAAATATGACACTAAATCTCAGGGCCATGATCCACTAGACTTTACTATATTAGGGTAATTGAGAGGTTTCCATAAACAAGAACTTTGACAAGGAAATTGAGCAAGGCTATTGGATAATATGAAAGAGTAATGCCAAACTAGGCTTAAAGCAATGGTTGTAGACAAGGTATAGGTATTAGAACATCAAGAAGATAAGCATCACTGGTTCCAATAGGATAGAGGTGTTAAAATATAAAGAAAGTGATCATCAGCTCAAGATATAACAGGGTATCAAGCTTTAGGGTAAGGATAGGGTTATCAAACAATCATGAATGAATTTAAGAAATGATTGGCTTTTAGGTATCAAGATAAAGTTTCTATCGAGGTTATTTCAAGAGTTGAATCAAAGCATCAGGGTGCAATATCAAGATTTCTCAGGGATCAATAGCATGATAATCAAAAGGATCAATAAAGTATTATAACAAATCTCTATTTTATCATGGCATCACCATTACTTTGGTATACTAACATGGTATGACTTTTGATCTACTTGCAATAAGTACTTGAGGGTTCATGGCATTTTATATGATTCAAAGATAAACATAAGATACGCTTGATTTAAATATATCAAAATGACTCAGGATAGTTGCATCGATATATATATGAACTGATTTTAGTAAATACGAAGGTCAAGATGAATCACTTGTCTTGAGATAGGCTGGTCTGGTCTGACTGGTAGGAGCAACAACTGGAGCTTCACTCGACTTTTATGGCAAGTTTTCCCTCGTCTCGAGATCCTACATAAATAATAATAATCCTCATTATAATATATTCTTACCATCTTAACCTATTTACAACCCGAATTTAAACATGGATGGCACTTAGGCCTATACGCACTTAATTCATATCCACCATTATATTTTCAAATGTACACACGTAGCCACATAATCACATATCGTATATTAATACCAAATAACATCATATACACCATAATGCCACACTAGGCTTGGATGATCTCGACTCACCACTTAAGTCACTTGGTCGCTAACTAAACAAAGTCTTCAAATTTGGGCTTCCTAACTCAATGTGCCTTTCCTAAATTATCCAAAACCTATTGACCCTCACTTGTGCCTTTTGCTCTACTGACCTTATACTATCTTACAACTATGGTGGTCGACCTAATACTCACTTCTAAGTGTTCTAAAGCTATGTGATAAGTGAAAGTGCTCACTGGTGCAAATTTCAGAATGGTAACTAAGGTTTCTTGAGTGCATTAGACACTCTTAAACTACAAGTTTTTCTTCAAAATTTTTACACAAGACTCTCCTGACCTAAGGGCATCTCACAAGCTTGATGTGGCTCAAGGGCCTGGCTTGGGCCTTCTTGGGCCTAAGCTAAAAGTCCAAGGTTCCCCTGTTTTTCTGGGCAGAAAATGCCCTGACTTGAATTAACTTGTGACACATGGTTCTAGCTCATATCCTATGAACTATGGTTGGAAAAACTTCTCTGACATACCCTCTAACTAAGGCCCAATTGGGCCTAATGAGGGCCTACCCATGACATGGCCAAATCTCCCTATTTCTAAGTTGCAACAAAACTGTCCCCTGCTGGACAGATTTTGTTATTCTACTTGTGCACCTAACCAAATGACATGCAAACCTCCAACCAACTCCTAAAACCTATTATATACTCCCCATACTAACTTCTGGTAGCTTGGGCCTCAAAGTGCACATCAATGACATGGTCAAAACTCACTCTAAACCTCAGGGTACTAAACTGATTTTTCTGCAGAAACTATAACTCTCATTTTTCCAAGGTTTTGACTTGACAAACCTATCTAACAACAACTCAAAACTTAAACAAAGACTTATACATGGTATTCTACTGAACTAACTCCCTTTTTCTCAAAATAACCTTGGTGAGATCATCCTTACCTAAGGTGCAACTATGGCAAAACAAAGGAGACTACTCTTTACAAATCACAAACCTTTATGCTCTTGAAGCAACAAGATATATATATTTTTTTTAATAGATAACCACGAATTATTACCATGCAATAAGAAGTATAAATCATATTAATACATTATTCCTACTGAAATTAAGGCTCACTAACAACATGAATCTAAATGATTAAAAACTTTCAAAAAATCAAAAGTGATTTACATGCATGCATGCTTTCGGATCTTTCAAGCCAAAGCAACATGATTTCCACATAAATTTTTATCATAATTCAACATGCAAGCCTAACATGGATTACAACTAAATGATCAACTAGCATGCAAAAGGGTTTTATCAAGATTTTACTATAAAATTCACGTTATCATCACAAAATACACAAAAATGTAACAAGGCAACAAAACACCATCCATTCGGCTCCTATCAAGTCATGGCCGAACGGATTAGGGTAAGAACAACATTTCATAAGTATAACACTCTTATGTCTAGCCATTCTTGACCCTATGATACTATATCTCATGGTGAAAGCCTTAGATTCACAAGAATCAAGGAGGTTCACTTTGAGTTTAACAAAAACATCACCATACAAGGTCAAAACATAGGTTTTTCACTCTAAACTTTTGAAATATATATAAGAATAACATATAGGGAGTAAAATTACTTGGATATAAGATGATTGTTTGAGTGAGAGTTGAAGAAAGAAGGGGATGGGGCTCGGTTTTGGTGGTTGCCGAGAGGGGAGGGGAAAAACCGAGAGGTGAGGGAGGAGGGAGGGAGAAGAGAGTGAAGTGGTGGGGTGGAGTGAGGTGATGATCACTTCTTGGACTTGTTTTTATGCATTGATTTGACTGTAATGTGAGTGGGTTTGAGATTTTACAAGAGTAACCCTCCAATATAGTTAGGTAGATTTGCATGCAAGGGTAAAGGGGTAAATTGGTTAGCAAAATGTGAGTTAGTGGGGTTGAGAATGTCTTCTTTGCCCTTTGATTAAATAGAAGAGAGTTTGCATGCAAGGTTATTCATGTAATTTGATAAATATGACAACTAAAATTTATAATGATTTATTTTTATAAAATAAAATACAAGTTCAAAAATTATAAAATTTATACCATAAATTAACTTGTATTTTTAGAGACTTTATAAAACCATTTTCAAAATTTGTGAACAAAATGCCTTTTAAAAGAAGATTTTTCCAAAGCTTAGAATATTCCTTATAAATCAAAAATAAAGAAATTAAATAAACTCTTGCTTTGAAAAATCATATACTACCCAAAGCAAATTTATAATGCAGAAATTTTCACTCACACAAACGTACAATCATTGAATATATTTTCATTTGACTTAATATTATACCAAATTCACAAATAATATTACATAAAATGTCGGTCGTAACAATAAGATGATTATGTAATCTGTATATATACTGATATATACATGATTTATGTTTGTTCTAATTATGAGAATCATATTAGATACGGATTCTGAATTGGCTGCTGCAGATTTGCTGAAATCTGGGTCTGGTGTCCGACTTACGCAAACAAATACCCTATTCCATAGTTGAACGAGCTTCTGAACAAAACTGATAGCAAAAGCTATCAACAACTCATATGTAAGGCGTTTGACATCGTTTACTGCCCATAAACAGTGATTCTTGTTTTTCTGATTTGATTCTGATTTTTCTGATTTTTGTCATATTTTCTTTTTATGATTAGATCATGGATAATATGATATGTTAAGATCAGATTATGTGTTTTAACATGCTTTTATGTGTTGTATGAGCATGGTGGATGGTTATCGCCTTTCGACCTTAGTGTAATGGTTTTAGTTTTGGTTTTAAATACGACTTGCATGTCGTCAATCTTTGTAATCATAAATCTCGAATGTAACTCGAGTTATTCTTGTAAATTCATTAGATTAGTTTTACTTTCAATCATGTAATATAATTGAAGACTCAAGAAGGTTATCCAATGGAGGTGATACAAAGAAGAAGACGAGGCATACAAGAAGTCTAAACAAAGAAGAAGACTTATGTAATAAGTAGTTGTATTTATTTCCATCACCATATTAGATTGACCTTGATCTTTATCATGAGCTTGATAAAGATCACATAGGATGGGGCCATAACCAAACACATTTACTTTATTGTACTTTACATTTACTTGTTTATTTAATTTTATATATAAGATATATGCCTATGTTTACCATGCGATGATAGATTTAGGTGAACTTAAATCAATATAAGGCGTGCTCTAGAAAATCTAGAATAGGAATCATTTCTTGCCTTAACAATAAATATTATGAACACGATCATGAGATTCTTGTGTTTATGAAACACGTAATTGAATATGAATTTTCAATATTGAGAGAAAGGATGATTCTGTCAACAACAGATTTCTATCTGTAAGAAAGGGTTATTAAGTGACGCCTCTTGACAATGCTCCACCCGATCTAGGAATCATCTGATTATCGATTATTGATTTAAAATATTTAATTTAAAAGGAAGAGTCTCTTTATAATATGATTATGATTGTAACGTAATATAATCCCTCTAAAATTAAATAATATCAAGTAGTAATTGGCGAATGACACAACGGGCTTGTGTCGATCATAGCCTTCCAACATGGTAGAAAGTGGTTCTTATTTTTAAATCATTGTCGTTGTGTGCTACAGCCGAGGGCTTTGATTTCGAAATAAGAAATACTTGTCTATTACATAGAGATGTGTACATTGAATTAGAATCTAAAGGTCGGTACGTGCTACAGCCGTGGGCCGTTGGAGACTGATTCAATTGTACGAAATGTTGGGTTAGACTTGACTTAGAATATTGAGTTTGTCGTGCCACAGCCGTGACTCAATTATTCAAGAGGCTAAACTTATATTAGGGAATAACATAAGATGTAATTGACAAGAGTTATCTGCCTATTGAACATCACATGACGTTTCGTGCCACAGCCGAGGTTGTGTGATGGAATGTAGGATCCCTATTCCTACTAGCATTATGAATGCTTAATTTTCACTTAGGGGGTTGAAAAAATTAGATAAACTAGTGGGAGACACTTATGAATAAAGACCCGATTCATATAGTGTTTTGAAATGAAATTGAATATTTGCTAAGTGTTGTTATGTGTTTATCATTTACAGATTTACTATATTCGTCATGTCTTCTGCACTATCACTCCGGAGCATACTAGATGCTCACAAGTTGATTGGTCCGAATTTAGCTGTTTGTTTTCACTGTAACAAGTTGGGGCACTGGAAGAGGAACTGCAAGGTTTACCTTGCAGAATTGAAGAAGAAGAAGGGTAGTAAGACTACCGCTTCTGATTCAGGCATGTTCATGATCGAACTTAATATGTCACTAGGTCAAATTTCTACTTGGGTATTAGATACCGCATGTGGTTCTCATATTTGCAATTCGTTGCAAGGACTAAAGGGAAGTAGGACTCTTAAAAAAGATGAGGTGATTCTACGTATGGGCAATAGAGCAAGGGTTGCGGCCATATCTGTAGGATCATTTAGTTTACATATGCCTATGGGCAAAACTATTATTTTGAATAATTGTTATTACGTTCCCTCTATTGTGAGGAATATTGTTTCTATTCCTATGTTGGATGTGGATGGTTTTTCATTTATTATTAAGAATAATGAATATTCTATCCTTAGAGATAATGTTCTTTTTGGACGTGGCATTTTAAATAATGGTCTGTATGTATGTGACGTAGAGCATGATTTACTTCAGATTGAACAAACTAATAAAAGAAAACGAGATGATAAAAATCTGACCTATTTATGGAACTGTAGGCTAGGTCATATTAGTGAAAATAGACTGTGGACCTTGCATAAGGAAGGGTTACTTGACCCCTTTGATTTTGAATCATATCCTACATGCGAGTCTTGTCTATTGGGTAAAATGACCAAATCTCCATTTAGTGGACATGGAGAAAGGGCTGCAGATTTGCTAGGATTGGTACACACAGATGTATGTGGACCAATGTCTACGCAAGCCATGGATGGATTTTCGTACTTCATTACTTTCATAGATGATAGATCTAGATTCGGATATGTGTATTTGATGAAACACAAGTCTGAAGCCTTTGAAAAGTTCAAAGAATATAAACATGAAGTGGAGAAACAAACCAAACACAGTATTATAACTCTTCGATCAGATCGAGGTGGTGAATACTTAAATGGAGTGTTTCTAGATTATCTCAAAGAAAATGGTATAGTCTCCCAATGGACTCCTCCATATACTCCACAGTTGAATGGGGTATCAGAAAGGAGAAATCGAACTTTGTTAGACATGGTTCGGTCCATGATGAGCTATACGAATCTTCCAGTATTCCTATGAGGTTATGCATTGGAAACCTCAGCATATTTACTGAATAAGGTGCCTTCCAAATCTGTTCCTCAAACACCATATGAGATATGGAAAGAAAGGAAACCGAGTCGTAAACACGTTAAGATTTGGGGATGTCCAGCTTATGTCAAGAAAGTTGACCCAGATAAGCTGGAATCTCGATCCGTAAAATGTAATTTTGTGGGATATCCTAAAGAGACTTTGGGGTATTACTTTTACACCGATCATCGGGTGTTTTTCTCCAGACATGCTACCTTCTTGGAAAAGGAGTTTATCCTTGAAGGAAACAGTGGGAGGAAAATTGAACTTAATGAAGTTCAAGAAGCACAAACTACTACGGATCAAGTGGAAACACCTGTTCAGACTGAACAACCTTCTGTGGAACAGCCCATTCGTAGGACAGGGAGAGTGTCTCGCCAACCTGAGAGGTATTATGGCCTTGTCATTGAGAATGACAATGAGTTGTCAATCATTGATGATGACAACCCTATGACCTATAATGAGGCTATGAGTAGTGTTGACTCAGAGAAATGGCATAGTGCCATGAAATCCGAAATGGAATGTATGTATACCAACCAAGTATGGACTCTGGTTGAGGCGCCTGAAGGTGTTAAGCCTATTGGGTGCAAGTGGGTATACAAAAGAAAGATTGGAGCAGATGGCCAGGTGGAGACCTATAAGGCCAGGCTCGTGGCAAAAGGATTTAAACAAAGGCAAGGGATTGACTTTGATGAAACTTTTTCGCCTGTAGCCCTGTTAAAATCAATTCGGATTTTTCTTGCGATTGCTGCTTACTACGACTATGAGATCTGGCAAATGGATGTGAAAACGGTCTTCCTCAATGGGGAACTTGAGGAGGAAGTCTAGCGAGAGGGTTTTCTTTCCAAGGGAAATGAACACCTAGTGTGTAAGCTGCTGCGAACCATATATGGTTTAAGGAAAGCTTCTCGTAGATGGAACATCCGTTTTAATGAGACAATCAAAGAGTTTGGTTTTATCAAAAAACATAGATGAACCATGTGTCTACAAGAAGGTTAGTGGGAGCGCGGTAACATTTCTTGTATTATATGTGGATGACATACTTCTTATAGGAAATGATATATCTATGCTACAATCAGTCAAAGTATGGCTATCAAAGAACTTCACCATGAAGGACTTGGGAGAAGGATCCTACATTCTCGGTATGAAGATCTATAGAGATAGATCTAGAGGAATGATAGGTCTTACCCAGGGTACATACATCCAGAAAGTGCTTAAAAGGTTTAGCATGGAAAACTCCAAAAGAGGTCTCATACCGATGAGCCATGTAGTGTCCCTTTCCGAAAAAATGTCTCCTAAGACACCTAAGGAAAGAGAGCGTATGAGTAAGATTCCTTATGCTTCAGCAATAGGATCTATCATGTACGCGATGTTGTGTACAAGGCTTGATGTTGCTTATTCAATTAGCGTGACGAGCAGATATCAGTCCAATCCAGGTTAAGACCACTGGAAAGCAGTGAAAAACATCCTTAAGTACTTGCGAAGGACTCAGGACATTTTTCTTGTTTTTGGTGGTGAATCTGAGTTGAAAATAGAGGGTTATACTGACTCTAGTTTTCAATCAGAAAGTGATAGCAAATCCATGTAAGGGTACGTGATTACTCTGAATGGTGGTGCGATTAGTTGGAAGAGTTCCAAACAGTCTACAACGGCTGACTCCACAGCGGAAGCAGAATATATAGTTGCAAGTGAGGCTGCAAAAGAAGCCGTTTGGATGAGGAAATTTGTTTCTGAGTTGGGAGTTGTTCCTAGCGTTGAAGAGCCTATTGTGTTGTATTGTGATAAAAACGCAGCAATAGCACAAGCCAAGGAACCTAGGTCTCATAGAAATTCCAAACATGTCCTGCGGCGCTTTCATCTGATTAGGGAGATTGTTGAAAGAGGAGATGTCAACATCGAGAGAGTTGACACACATAGCAACGTAGCAGACCCACTCACAAAGCCACTTTCTCAGAGTCACTTTGATCATCATAAAGACAAGATGGCTATTAGATACCAGAGTGATTGGCTTTAGTACAAGTGGGAGATTGAAAGAGATATGTCCTAAGTCTAATCATGTATGAGGATTTAGGAATAACTTTTATGTAATCTATTTTGATTTCATTGATATTAATAAAAGACTTGTTTTGTTTTTATTACGGGCTCTATCTATTTAAATGTTTAAATAAGATATACCACAGTTTAGAGTAAAGCTTTTTATGGATTGTGATGAGATCATAATAATGAGACCTAAAAGATGATAACTCTAAACTTAAATAGTTCCTGGTCGTAGGATTACTAACTGGTAATTAATAATCCGTAAAGATCGGTACATACTATGCTTGCTTCATTATGAAGGATGTCTGTTCTCATAGACATTTGTGTGGTGACACTATAGCTAGTATGTAGGTGCTTATTATAGAATAAGTTCACTGAACATGACTCACACAGCTGAACAACTGATGGAGTTCACTCACGTGTCAGCAGTTGTTCACATAGTGATAGTTGTACAAGTATCCTTAGATTTGAGGTCAGTATAGTCATCTTGTGTACACTGAACTATGCTTTGGTTTAGTTCTTAGTCTCAAGGGACAATTATAAGGGCTCTACTGGGTATAGGAATTTGTACACGAAGATAGTGTATGATCAATAAAGGATCTACCCCTTCCAGTGAAGGAAGAGAATGTTCAATGCTGATCCACTTATGCTAGTTCAGGAATCTCTGGCCAGAGTGAATGAAATTAGAAAGGAGTTTCTAATTTACATTAAATGGAACTAAGCATAGGGAATGGGAAAGCAAGTGATTAAATAAGATAGGCTTGACACAAGTTCCATGCCTTGTATTTAATCGTGACATTGCAGGGTAGAAGGAATTGATTGTACGGTAACTACTCACTGAATAGGTTCTTGGTATTCTAAGCAGTGAATTCTTATTATCCGGATAGTCGCGATATGCTAAGAAGTATCCCTCACGATGTAGAATAAATATGATTAATTAATTAATCATATTTAATGAATTAGAGAATTTATATAAATAATGATAAAATAGTTTTATTTTTATTTATTTCTACTACCGGCTTAATATTGAACCTACAGGGTCACACCATAAAAGAGAATAATTTAATGGTGGAGGAATTAATTAATAATGGCTGATAATTATTTATTTATGAAATAAATAATTAATTGGCAAATTTAATAATTGATTAAATGAGATTTAATTGATTATAAATTAATTAAGAAAAGGTTCTTAATATTATTAATTAAGAATTTAAGTTTTGGAAATTAAATCAAGTGAGAGAATTATTTCTAAAGAGTTTAGAAAAAGGATTAGTAATTAAAAGGTGTTTTAATTATTAGTGAGAATAATAAAGGGTTAATAATAATAATATTTTATGGGAAAATTTTCAGCTAAAATTTTTGCCTATAAATATACTATTATAGACCCTATTTTTGCCTCAACCAAAAAAAAAGATTTACAAAACCCTAATTCTCTCCATCTCCTCCTCCTTCATTACATCGTTTTCTTGGTGGATACCGGTGGAGTGCTTCACACTTGAGGAGCAGCTGCTAAGGATCTCCGTTCATCATTTTTGGATCGCTATTAAAGACCTCCATCTTTCCATTAATGTAAAGCTTTTTAAGGTAAACATACTGAACTACGAATTAAATATTATTTTTCGCATGGATCTTGCGGAGGGTTTCGGTCTTTTTTTTTAAGATTAAATTTACGTTTTCGCTGCGTTTATGTGCTAAAAACCCTTCAGTATGCCCCAAGAAAAATCTGTGTTATGTGTGGTAGTGTAAATCATCTGTCTGTTAATTGCAAAACTGCCATGCCCACTTCCATATCTGTGCCACCTCCTTTTCCCCAACATGAATGCCATGCCTTCTATGCCTATGAATGCTATGTCTACACCGAATATGAATGCACAATTTGCTAATATGCCATTTGCACCTAATCCTTATTATGCTGCATTTAGTATGCCTCAAATGCCACTTAGCATGCCCTACTGGAATAACATGTTTACTAATAGCATGCCATTTCCTGTTAATCAAAATGTGCATGATAATTCGGTTGCAATGAATGGCTTTAAAGGTCCAACTCAAATGACTAAGGATGAATCTGATATCCCCAAGTCAAATGAGATCAAACCTAAGAAACAGAAAAAGAAAGCTAACAAGGCAGGACCCAAGGAAACTTGAGTACCAAAATCAACTTGATTTGATTTTAATATGTGCAGGGAAACAGAAAGAATCTGTGGTACTTGGATAGTGGCTGTTCAAGACACATGACTGGTGATTCTACCCTTCTCACAGAGTTCAAGGAGAGAGCTGGCCCAAGTATTACTTTTGGAGATGACAGCAAGGGTTATACTGTGGGAAATGGCGTGATTTCAAAAGACAATGTCATCATTGAGGAGGTTGCCTTAGTGGATGGTCTCAAGCACAATTTGTTGAGCTTCAGCCAGCTGTGTGACAAAGGCAATTCAGTAACCTTCAACTCAGAAGCATGTGTTGTGACAAACAAGAGGAACAACAAAGTGGTTCTCACTGGAGTGAGAAAAGGAAATGTGTACTTAGCAGACTTCAACTCATCAAATGCAGAATCTGTTACTTGTCTTCTTAGTAAAGCAAGTCAAGATGAAAGTTGGCTATGGCACAAGAAGCTATCTCATCTAAACTTCAAGACCATGAATGAACTTGTTAAGAAAGAACTGGTTAGAGGCATTCCTCAAGTGGAGTTTTCTAAGGATGGACTGTGCGATGCTTGCCAAAAGGGAAAGCAAATTAAAGCATCATTCAGAAAGAAGCTTAATTCAACAATTGAAGAACCTTTGCAACTGCTACACATGGATTTGTTTGGACCAGTCAATGTGTTTTCCATCTCAAGGAAAATATTTTTCCTAGTAATTGTAGATGATTTATCAAAGTTCTCTTGGACATATTTCCTTAAGTCCAAAGATGAGGCTAGTGAAATCATCATCAATCACATAAGGCAAGTCAACAATCATCCTGATTGTAAAGTTAGAAGAATCAGGAGTGACAATGGAACTGAGTTCAAGAATTCTGTCATGAGAGTATTTTCTGAAGAAAATGGGATTTTGCATGAGTTTTCAGCAGCAAGAACTCCACAATAAAATGGAGTAGTAGAAAGAAAGGACAGATCACTTATTGAAGCTGCAAGGACATGCTTGAAGAGTCTAAGTTACCAACATATTTATGGGCTGAAGCTGTAAATACTGCATGCTACACTTAGAATATTTCTCTGGTTAATCAAGCAAAATGCATGACTCCCTATCAATTGTTCAAGAACAAGAAGCCAACTCTAAATTTTCTTCATGTCTTTGGCTGCAAATGTTATATCTTGAGAAATCAAACTCATCAGAATGGGAAGTTTGATGCTAAGGCAGATGAAGTTATTTTTGTTGGATATGCTGTTGGTAAAGCATATAGAGTCTACAATCTGAGAACCAACATTATTGTGGAATCAATACATGTTGTGTTTGATGATAAAAAGATTGAAGGACTGCAAGATGGAGATTACCATGAGAGCCTCAAATTTGACAATGTGGAGATGGTTAGTGATGACAGTGATGATGAAAGTGATCAAGAAACAGTATCAAAGGATAATGCAGAAAAATCCACTACCAATGAAGCACAAAATTCAACATATGTCGAGTTGCAAAATGCTTCATCCATTGGGAGACAATCTGCTTTATCCGTCGGGAGACAACCAGCTTCATCCATCGGTACTCAAAATGCACCATCTGTCGGGTCATCAAAAGAAGATGAAAGTCAGAATAGATCACTTACAGAAAGTTCCCCTTTCTCAAATCAAAGATCCATTAACTCAGGGGGAGTTTCTAATAATCAAAACTAAATCACACATCAAGACAACAATGAGGCCTTTTCATCTAGAGCTAATCTACCTTAACAAAGGAAATGGATAAAGGATCACCCCTTTGAGCTCATCATTGGTGATGTATCTTCTAGAGTTCAAACAAGGAGATCAACTCAAGAAGAATGTCTATATAGCAGCTTTCTCTCTAAGGAAGAACCAAAGAAGGTAGAAGAAGCTTTGTTGGATCCTGATTGGATTTTAGCTATGCAGGAGGAGCTAAACCCATTTGAAAGGAATAAGGTTTGGAAGCTAGTACCCAAACCTAAAGGAAAGAATCTAATAGACACCAAATGGGTATTCAGAAACAAGATGGATGAAAATGGCATAGTAGTCAGGAACAAAGCTAGATTGGTTGCTAAGGGCTATTGTCAACAAGAAGGAATAGATTTTGATGAAACATTTGCTCCTGTTGCAAGACTTGAAGCCATCAGAATCTTCTTAGCCTATGCAGCCCATGCCAATTTCAAGGTCTATCAAATGGATGTCAAAAGTGCCTTTCTGAATGGAGATTTGGAGGAGGAAGTCTATGTCAGTCAGCCTCCTGGTTTTGAAGATTCAAATTTTCCAGAATATGTTTACTATCTTTTGAAAGCACTCTATGGACTGAAGCAAGCACCGAGAGCCTGGTATGAGACTTTGTCAAAGTTCCTTTTAGAGAATCATTTCATAAGAGGTACTGTTGACAAAACTTTATTCTTTAGAAATGTTAATGGCTCTAGCATACTTGTTCAAGTTTATGTAGATAACATTATTTTTGGCTCTACAGATGAAAAACTTTGCAAAAAGTTTGCCAAATTGATGTAAAGTAAGTATGAAATGAGCATGATGGGAGAACTAACCTACTTTCTTGGTTTGCAAGTTAAGCAAGTTAGTGATGGAATATTCATTAGGCAAACTAAATACATTTATGATCTTTTAAAGAAGTTTGATCTAATGGATTGCACATCTACAAAAACTCCCATGGCCACTGCAACTAAGCTTGAATTAAACACTACTGAAGAAACTGTGGATATTTCAAGTTATAGGGGCATGGTTGGCTAATTTCTGTACTTAACAGCTAGTAGACCAGATATAATATTTACTACATGTCTTTATTCTAGATTTCAGGCTGATCCTAGAGAATCTCACTTAGTAGCTATTACGAGAATTTTCAGATATCTCAAGGGAATACCAAAACTTGACATTTGGTACCCTAGAGATTATGGTTTTGATCTAACTGGTTATTCAGATGCAGATTATATTGGTTACAGAATTGATAGGAAAAGTACAACAGGAACCTGTCAATTTCGAGGAAACAAGCTTGTGTCCTGGTTCAGTAAAAAGCAAAATTCAGTCTCTACTTCTACAGCTGAGGCTGGATATATTGCTGTTGGCAGTTGCTGTGCACAGATTTTGTGGATGAAAAACCAATTGCTAGACTATGGTCTACAAGTGGAAAGGATTCCTATTTTCTGTGATAACACAAGTGCAATTGCCATCACTGAAAATCCACTACAACATTCAAGAACAAAACACATAGACATCAAGTACCACTTTATAAGGGAACATGTAATGAATGGTACTGTGGAACTACATTTTGTTCCAAGTGAAAAACAGGTTGCAGATATATTTACCAAGCCACTGGATGAATCCACCTTTTCAAGGTTGGTAAGTGAGTTAGGTATTCTTAATTACTCTTGAATCTTTACAGATAATTTGCAAGTTGTAATGTAGCCAGAAATCTAATTGATTTTTCAGTCTTGGATGAAATTTTGGCTAAGTCAAAATTTACATCTCGACGGATGATCATTATCCATCGAGTTTGATCATCCGTCGGTATATTATTTGTTAATAAAATCAATTATTTTTCTGGAATATTTTATGTCTCGACGGATAACTGATTTATCCTCATCCGTCGAATTGTCTTATTTTTAGCCGTTGATTCTCTGAACATTATCCATCGAGTATTCTTACAGTTTGTAAGCATAACACGACGGATAATTGATGGAAGTTTTACAGTTTATTTTTAAAATGGCTATTTTGGGCAATTTTTATTGGTCACTTTATTTTACTTTATTATTTTTGACAGTTATTTTTGAGATTGTATAAAATCATAATTCATTTTCATTGCTTTTCTTTTATCTTTCTCAAATCATCTGCTCTAACTTCTCTCTTTCTCAAAAGCACTTACTCTCTCTCTCTACAAGTTTTTACTTTCTAACAATGGCACCAGTCGTCAAGATCATGTCTCAAACTGGATTTATCTATGAGAAGAACAACTTTACTGCTCTTGTGAATAAGGGGATTCAACAGTCTGGCGACTACCACAAAATGATAGATTTTGTGAAGAACTGCAAACTCAACTATGCCATGCTAGAATCACTAACCATCTTCTGTGAAGTTGTTGAAGAGATGTGGATGACTGCAACATACAACTCAACTGATAAGACTATCACTTTCACTATTAAAGGTAAGGAATTCTGTGTTAATAGTGATATTGTTAAAGCATGTTTCAAATTTCCAGATAATACTGTAACTTCACCACACACAGACACTGATATTGTTAATATGCTTAACTCCCTGGGCTATGCACTCTCTACTTCTAAATTAAGTGAAATTAGTAGGCTGGGTCTTAGGAAGGAATGGAGTTATCTATGTGATGTAGTTACTAAGGTATTCTCTGGTAAAATCAGTAATTTTGATTCTGTCAATATCTCTATGCTTAACATGCTTTACATGCTAGTTACTTATAAATTTTTCAACTTTAGTGATCTTGTCATATTTGAGTTGGGGTTTAAGTTAGGGGAGTTAAATAAGAGGGGTAAAAATGTTTACTATGCTAGATTTTTAATGATGCTTGCTAACCACCTCTCTGAGGATATTGTGCTTAAGAACCCAACCAACAAATTAGATTGTTGGGTTCATTGTTGGGTTCGAGAAAGGAGAATCATTGCAGATTTAAATAGGGCAAACCATCACAAAGAGGTGTCACTCTTCTACTTTCCAGTTATGGAGGCACCTCAGGTAAGTGAGGTAAGTTCAATTATCTCTACTCTTCCAACCTC
Source organism: Apium graveolens (assembly GCF_009905375.1). Classification (NCBI taxonomy): domain Eukaryota; kingdom Viridiplantae; phylum Streptophyta; class Magnoliopsida; order Apiales; family Apiaceae; genus Apium; species Apium graveolens. The sequence goes on from NC_133655.1 coordinate 153,088,597, forward strand.
ACAAACTTCTTTGCATTCCAGTGTAGCCATGGCAACTGTGTCATTGACCCAACAGTTGCCTACCCAAGCTACCAAACCCAAAATTTCAAAATCAAAGTCAAAGAAAGCCCCCTCTGGTGTCTCTCAAAAGATGATAGTTATAAATCCACCAAACCAAAAGAGGGGAGTGTGAAGGTGGGTAAGAAAGGTGAGGGACAGGGTGAACATCAAAGAAACCCTAAGGATAAGGTTGGAGAGGTGAGTGTTTCCCAGCCTAGCCACACTGCAGTTTCCCAACAAACTGCAGTGCTTAATAAGGATATAAGCTCATTACTAGTTGCATCCTCCCAAAAGGACGTGACTATTGAACAAAGCTCTCAGCCAAGAGCACATGCCAAAAGGGTAAGGGACACTAGCTCACCCCAAACTTATACTAAAAAGAAGAAATCAAAGACCCTTGGGGATGCAGAGGGTTCACACACTGTGCAAACTGGTGCTAAAGACACAATCACTGCACCTTCTCAAAGTCAGGTTGGTGTGGCTCCAATAAATGTGGAGTCACAGCCAAAATCTCTAACAATTGAAGCCCCTGAAACACCAAACTCTCCCACACACTCTTTAGATGTTGACATAATAAACACATCACTTCCAAATTCTCCATCTTTAACTCTCTTGGAGAAGCCAAAAATCCCAGCAAGTGAGCATCATCTTCTAGATGATTTGTTGGCTCACTTGCCATTTCTTTCTGAAACTGTTGAGTCATCTGTGCCCAAATTCTCATCAATCTGCACAGAGTCAACAATGGTTTCCACTCCAAACTCATTCATTTCTACTCACTTGATGGATATTGTTCATCCGTCGAGTAGTCATTGTATCCCGACGGATAAGCTTAACAGCAGTTTTCCGTCGGATAGTCAAACTACTAACCCGACGGATATCCCTTATTTGTCGAGTGTCTCTGCATAGCTTCAAATTTCATCAATTATTACAAGTGCAGAAGACTTAGTAGTAGTGCAATCACTCCTAGGATTGAGGGAAGGGAGTGAAATGAGTGAGAATCTGGGTTGCTCCCAGGAAAAAGGAGAGGAAAAGAGTGAACATATGCAATCCATTTCTTCAGGATTGGCAAAAGTGAGTATGAGGAGTCCCACCTTAGATGGTGAAGGTGAGGGTGTGAGGGTGGGGAGCCAAGGTGAGATCTTGATGCAACAAAAGAGAGATCAGGAGAGAAATGCAGGTACAGGAGTAATAAAGATGGAAACCATTACAAGTGAGTCAATGAGTGTCAATGATGCAGAAAGAGAAAGGCTATTTCAGTAAGAATATCAAGTTGTTATAGATTCCATTTACCTGGATGCTAAGACATTTACTCACCCTGTGACAGCTAACTAAACTCTAGCTGTACAGGGCAATGAGGAGGCTGAAAGATTGCTGAACTTGGTGCATACTACAAAATATTTACAAAGAGCAAAGGATGCAATCACTGCTATGCCTTCCAACATTGGCAGTGATTTTGAACTGGATGAAGCTTCTTTTGGGGATGATGAGGAAGACATCATGGACATAGGGGGAGATGCAGTTGTTCCTGCCTGGATGCTTACAAAAGAATGTTTCTACTCACATCTCCAATTAACTTTGTTCAAGCTAATTCATGACACCCAAGCAGCCATTCAGGCATCTTCCAATGCTAGCACAAAGAAGCTACCCATAGCACATCTTAAAGCACTCCGGCTGCATAAAATTCAAGCCCTTCAACACAGTCAGAGTGTGGATGTAATCAAGCAGGAAATTTCTGAAGTGAAGCAAGATGTTATAGAAAGAGTGGATGCTAGACTCCCTGCAACTACCATGACTAAAATTGCTCAAAAGCTAAGGAAGGAGGCTGATCTCAATAGGAAAGTTGAGGCCATGGACTGAATACTGTCTGGTGTAGAGAAGTCAATGGCCAAGATACTCACCAATCAAGAAGCTCAGATTGAAGCTCAGACTGCACTTCTTCAACAGTTGGTGGCTGTTCAACTCCCTCTCACACAACTTGATGATAACAAAAAGGGGGAGAAAGGCTCAAGTGAGGGAGAGAAGCAGCTTAACATTTAAGTTAGAACAGTAATTGTGCCCACAATTGCTTTCAGTAATCCACCAACTAAGGACAACATTGATCTAATTAATGAAGCAGCAGCCACATTGAGAGCAGCCGAAAAGAAACAGTTGAGCCCAATCAACTGGGAGAAAATTGATGAGGATATACAAAAGAGGTTTGGGTTGGTAAAGAAGCCAGAAAAATCAGCCATTCATCACTCCCAAGTCAGGCAAATCTCTGTGAATGAAATGAGCATGAATAATCTGGAAAGAGGACAGCTATTCTGCATCAAATCTCGAAAGGCTAAGCTAATTTTGAAGCCTAGGGTGAACTATCCAAAATATTCACTAAAGAACCCCTTGGACATAGTGTATGAGACACCAAAGCCTGATGAAAAGAAGCTGTTGGCCAGGTCTATAGCATTCTAGAAGGATCCAGCTGATTCAGCATTGATAAGAAGAATTGCTAAAGTTTTCAGGAATGGTAAAGATATTTGTATGGTGGCTGGGCACCCTCAATTTGCTGAAGTAAAGAGAGAAGAAAATGCAAGATTGAAGCAAGAAAAGAAGCAAGCTGCTCTAGATGCTAAAAAGGTCAAACAAAAGAAGGAGCAAGCTTTCATCTTGGCCAAGTTACAAGCTGTGAAACCCACACAACAAATTTCTGCACAACCATCTGAAATTATTGAATCTCAAGATCAAGAAATGCAAAATGAACCTCCACAGACAAAGAAGCCAAGGTACAAGCAAAGAATCAAGAGAAAATTGGACTTCAGTGATGAGGAGATGGAAGGGTACTTTCCGAAAGAGTCTACATCTGCAACAACTCAAACATCCATGCCCTTTGTGGTACATGGAGAATTCAAGATAGATCCATCCAAGAACTTTCAAGGTGAACCTATCATTCCAAAGGATGAGCCAATAGACTGGGATAGTCTACCAATACATGAACTCAATCTACCTCAATTCATGAAGCCAAAGAAGACAAAGACCAGAGCAGTCAAGAAAGTGAAGCCCTCAACTCTCAGATCCAAGTCCCTAACCAAAGCTCAAACCAAAGTCAACAAGGGAGACATCATGTACATCTATGACATCAAGGAATTCTCAGATTTAAACCTCTATCTAGATGAACTGGAAGAAGTTAGAGGGATTGATTCTTACAGAAATCTACCTTAAAGGTTAGTATTCAAGTACAAGGGAGGAAAAGAGATACAGTGGCTACTTCACATGATCCTTCAAGAAAGCCAATATGTGCTGAGAAAGGTTTATTCATCATTCAAGAAGAACTTTGGATTCAATGTGACAGCTAGAAGACTTGTTCTAAAGAAGATTGAAGAAGTGAGAAGTATTAGAGCCAAAGATGCACTCCCAAAGACTCTAACTATTCCTTACACAGGGAGTAGAGTGCATCTAAGGCCCTACTGGCTAATAGAATTCATTGATAATAAAGGAGTTAGAAGATTCTTCAGATTAGAAGACCAATTGAGCATCTCTAGCAATGAGACTCTTTTGGAAATGCAAGAAATGTTAAATCTCTCAGAATCTGATGAACTGGAATTCCACAGACAGATCCAAAATCAGATAGAAGAAAACAACAGAAAGCTTGGAAAGAGATCCAGATCTTTAAAGAAATAGATTAGTCTGCTCAGGCTAGAGGAGCACCTTGAAAATGACTGTGAGCAAATCTTTGTACACTTTGTTAATTGAAGCACTTTACAGTTTTATCTACTTCCATTTAAATTTGTATTTTTAAGGTGTTTTGTTATCATCAAGTTTCTCTTAATTTATGGCTACAATTATAGTAGACATAAGTTAGGGGAGATTGTTGTGAATATGTTGTGAACTTGATGATTTCATTAACAAAACACCTTAGTCGACTTAACTTAATGAAAAATGCAGCACTCGACGGATAAGGATTATAGTCCCGACGGATGACACAATTTAGTCTCGACGGATGATGATTTATTATCCATCGAGTGAGTAGCTTGTGTAATAATAAGTCATGAAGCACATTTCTGCAAACACCTTTGTTTAGAATCTGTAGTAGCATATAAGTCATGTTGACTTTAATTAGATATGCATAATAGGTTGATTAATTGTTCATAGATGATGTCTTGTAATTCTGCATAAATGAAATGAAGTCAAGTGCCAAATAGCTACTCGACGGATGATCAACAAAGCTACCCGATGGATGATCAACAAGGCAACCCGACGGATGATCATGTATCCGATGGATAATCAATTTGAACATCTGTTGACAGTGACAACACAGTCACATGTGTCGAGTGTATGCAAAAGGAATGTGGAAGCCTATTCAACTGGGTTTTTTAGAACAAAGAAGCATTGCCATTTCCATGCTATTATGAAGATATTCAAAGATTCCGGAACAGAGTAATGAAGTAGCATAGTATTAGACTTGATAGGTTTTGTTTTATTATCTTGTCTTATTTGTTAGTGTTTGTGCCCTAGAGACAACACTATGATGTTTTAGTTTAAGACATTAGGATTATTAATGTTTATGTTCTATCGATTATTCTATTTATAATTTATTAATTCTTAATTTACTGCAATATAAATGTTAGATTAATAAATGTCCTTGGAATATGATATGCAATCCTATATCTCTAAGTACGTGACTTAGAAATGAGATTATGAGAATAGTATCAATATTCCTAAAGGTCCATAGTCAAGTATTATTATTAAGGGACAATAATAATGCATTAATACTAGTGTGTTTGTTGACTGATGATCACATCTCATTGATCATAGGTATAGTGATACTAAAGTCAAAAACACAGGCGGATGTATATGTACATGGTGCTGGACAGACCCAATGTGAGATTCTACATGTCTGTTGTGTCATAAGTAATTCTCACAGTGATAATGATGTAATGGTCCTTAGACCTGAAGTCATTATATTTCTATACGAGAATTAATATACATTGATTCCATTAAAAGTTATCCTTAACCGGGTAATGATAAAAGTGGACATTGGGTATATTATGCATCGTATGAGAAATATGAATGATCTAGCCGGGATTTAACCCTCCTATTTTAGGAGTGATATTATTGGCCTCTTGTGTGAGATAGACTATGAAATGCGTGGTCACACTCAATTGTTGATATGATATTATAGTCTACTCATTAATCAAGGAAACTTGGATTAAACTATGATGAGGATGACACATTACATGCCTCTAGTTTAATCTATAATATTTGGTTAAAGGGATTATATTGCATTCTACATTATTCACAAAAGGTTTAATCGATCACCGATTCAATTATTATTACTTGGGTAGCAATGATGTAGTACTAGATGCCGCTCATTGTTTACGATTTTAAATTAGATTTAAAATTTGTTTCCAACGTAATAATAACCTATAGGGTCACACACTAAGAATGCTTGAAGAATTATTTAATTTAAATTGGATTTAAATTATATTAAAGTAATTCAAATTATTTATAATAATAATTAAGTATGACTTAATTAATTAGATAAATATTGATATTCGAATTTACTAATATTAATTATGTAATTTATTTGTTAAATAATTAAGTGAGACTTAATTATAATACAAATAGAAATTTCAAATTAATAATAACTCCTTATTAGTTAAGAGTTATAATTTATTTTTATACTCTCTATATAATATCTCTTGTGTGGTTGATTTTGTAAGCAAGTTTTTTACTAAAACCCTAGGCACCAAGGGAGAAGATGGAGAGAGCGAGAAGAAATAAGTTTGTGCTAGTACACATCCAATCCTTGAGTTCAAGCATTCGTGTGGATACCGATAGAGCATAGATCGCGAGAGCGGGATGCGTGGTGATTGAACAAGCTTTGGATCTCCATTAGTCAACCAATTGGTAAAGCTTCTTAAGGTAAACAATCTGATCTACGAATTAAATATATGTTTTCGCATGGATCATGCGGCGGGTTTCGAAAATTCTATTTTTTTTTACGTTTTTAATTACTGTTTCCGTTGCATTTATGTGCTCGAAACCCTTCAATGGCATCAGAGCTACTTGCGAAAAGTGTTTAATTCGTTATGTGTTTTCTGGTTTTATGATGATAACATGTATACAATATTCCATGACTGTTATGTATGCGATTTTGTATGTTTTACATGTTGTTATGTTTATATAGTGTGTATGTATATATGTGTTTTGAATATATGATATTCATGAGAGTTGTATAATCATATGATGATTATATAATCTGTATATATACTGATATATACATGTTTTATGTTTGTTCTTATTATAAGAATCGTATTTGATACGATTCTGAATCGGATGCAGCGGATTTGCTGAAATCTGGGTCTGTTGTCCGATTTTGGCGAACGAATATGCTATTTCATATGGAATCGAGCGTCTGAACAAAACTGATAGATAAAGATATCATCGACTGATCTGTAAGGTGTTTGACGTTGTTTAGACCCTGTAATCTGTGATTTAATGTTATCAGATTTAATTTCGAATTTTCTGATTTTTGCTATATTGGTTTTTATGATTAGATCATGATGGGTATGATATGTTAAGATCATATTATGTGTTTTAACATGTTCTTATGTGTTAATTGAGCATGGTGGATGGTTATGGCTTATGACCTTAGGTTAATGGTTTTGTTTTTTTTAAATACGGCTTGCATGTCGTTTGATCTTGTAATTATTAAATCTCGAATGTAACTCGAGTTCTTATTGTAAGTACATTAGATTAGTTTTTATTTTTCATTCGTGTAATGTACATGAATACATGAAGATTTGAAGATCAAGGAAGGGTAATCTCACATAGAGGGCATCCAAGGAAGCAATACAAGAAAGAAGACATGTAATAGTTAGCCTGTATTTATTTTTCACCTTAGATTGACCTAGATCTTTGTCATTAGCTTGATGAAGATCACATAGGATAAAGCCATAACCAACCACGTTTATTTATTGCACTTTACATATATATGAGCATATGATGAATGTATGTGTAGAGTAGTTTATAAAGATGCATGCTTCATTAGATTGAGGATGTATGTATAAGATACGACACCCATGCCATGCTTTCTAAACAAGATAAAATCTATAATGACTCAAGATTTTAAAATGAACAAACGATTATGAGATTCTCGTGTATATGAAACACAGAATAAAATACAAATTTTCTTTATTTCTGACATGGGGCGATTTTGTCAAAAGCGAGTTCTTTGAACTTGTAAGGTTGTGGGTTTTAAGCGAGACCGTTGTGACTCCCTCACTACCTGGAAATCAAAGCATTAAAGAATATTGATTTGAAGTATTTTATTCAAGGAAAAATTGGGAATCTCTTTATGATGGGATCATGATTGTTTTAAAATTAACAAAACCCTAAAGTTAATGTTAAATTGATCAGATGCCTTCCAATGAGTCCAATGCGTTAACCCCTAGATCGACCAGGAGTGGGTTCGCCAAAGCGAAGTACTCCTATCTATCGTGGGAGATGTGTTGAAGTATATTGATACTTTTTGACTATTGGGTTTGACTTAACTAAGTTATCACAATAGGATTGTGAACTTAGAGGCATAGAGTTTGGCGAGATTTATTAGATAAATATGAACAAATGTTGTTCCACCAAGCTATCCAAAAGTTATATTGTTGATATAATTGATAAATCTTGTCTACCTAAATAATCATGTTTTAGGAGAAAAGCCAAAGCTGATCTAACGCATGGTGAAATATGGATCTTGGCTCACTAGAAAGGATATAGAAGACGTTCTTTCCGAATTAATAGTTAGGGCTATTGATTTGATAAAAATAGTGGGAGATATATATTGTGTATATATATATATATATGAATAATCACTTGAACATAATTTAATGATCATCTGTAGACTAAGTCATTTTATGCATTTTAATATTGTAGATATCAAATGACAAATAACACAAATAACTTCTCTATGTAATAGTCCTTGAGAAGGACAAGCTGACATTAAATAATTTCCATAATTGACATGAGAACTTGAGGATTGTCCTCAGGTTCAAGGATGTCACTCAAACCTCTCCCTTATTTCTTCTAGCTGAGAATGAAACATGTGCTGAACAAAATACCTACGAGAAGCAAATTGATATGCAACTGATGTTTCATGTCTCATGCTTGTAATTATGAGTGCTGAGCTTTTGAAGAAACAAGATCATAATGATGCTTATGATATGATTGAGCACCTTCAAAGGATGTTTGAAGGATAGGCTCATCAGAAAGATTTGATAATAATAAGGCACCATACTTTGCATTAATGGGAGAATGATATCCGGTTGGACCACATGTTCTAAAGATGATATGTGTATGTACCTTGATATTTTGGGTTTCAAGAATAGTCTAGAGACTCATCTTGATTTGATCAAACAATCTTTGAACAACTTCTATTCTTAGTTTGTTAGGAACAAAAGGAATGAGATAGACAGAACACTCACTGAGTTGTTAAGCATGTTTAGAACTGCTGAAAATAACACGATAAAGGCATGAATTACGTCCATATTGATGATGTACATATAGAATTCAAATGGGAAAGGAAAGTGGACAGGCAAGGTGAAGATTTGATCTCATTCAGTGCCAAACCAAAGTCCAATCCAAAAGGGCTTTTGAAGCCTGATAGTGGTGTTGCTAAAGGAGATGATTGTCATTCTTGTGGAAATAACCGGATGATTGGAAGTTAAATTGTCGAGCTTGTTTGGAAGATCTAAAGAAGAAGACTAGCAATGGTCAAGCTTCAGGTATCGGGTTAGAATTGGAGCAAGTTTTTGCTTTAGTTGAAGGAACTCGATACCTAATTTTGCCCATATAGGCGAGATTGAGAACTTGATAAATTGTTATTACGTGCCTGCCTTTAGGGGATACATTAAGTCAATTTCTTGCCAGGACAAGAAAGGTTTTCATTTTAATTAAATAAACAATAGTTGTTTATTCTATTATAATGATAAGACTTATAATGTTGCACAATTAGTTAACAATTTATATGTTCTATGTTGACTCAAATCAAACATTACCTCTAACATTGTCGTTAAGCCATATTAATGAGAAACGCATTTCTGAGTTACATATAGATGAATACTTGGATAAGTTTGATTTTGAATCATACAAAAGATGTGAACTTTGTCTCATTGGCAAAATGACTAAAGCTTCTTTTACCTGATCAGGTGAAAGGGCCACCGAACGATTATGACTTATACATAATGATGTATGTGGTCGAATGCGTATGATGGCAAGGGGGCTTATACTACTTCATAACATTTACTGATGATTTCAGTAGATATGGATATGTGGTTCTTATGAAGAACAAATCCGATTCTTTTGAAATGTTCAAAGAATATAAGGCCGAAGTAGAAAAGAAAACAAGGGAAAAGTATAAAAGTTTTACGATCAGATCGTGAAGGAGAATACTTAAACCTCAATTTCAAGAGTTTCTTGAAGGAGTGTGATAGTGTATCATAACTTACTCTTTCTGGAACACCTCAATGGAATAAAGATTCTTAGAGGAGAAATCGTACCTTGTTGGACATAGTGCGATCGATGATGAGTCAAGCGGATCTTCCATTCAGTTTCTAGGGTTATGTTCTAGAAACGGCTGCATATACACTTAACCAAGTTCCGACTAAAGCGGTTCAAAATACTCTGTATGAGATATGGACTGATAAACGTCATAGCATGTCATTTATGAAAATTTGGGGACGTGAAGCGTTTGTAAAATGTTTAGCCTCTGACAAGCTTGGACCAAAATTAGATAGATGCTATTTTGTGGGATATCCTGAAGAAACTAAAGGGTATAGTTTCTATAATCCTACCGAGAACAAAGTGTTGGTTGCTCGAACCGCTGTATTTCTTAAAAGAGAGTTACTTTCAAAGAAAATTAGTGGGAGGACTATAGATCGTGATCGAGTTGTACAAAATAATATTAAACCAGAGTTGGAAAATGGGTAGGAAGTACATCAAGATGTTCCTGCTCCGGAAACACAGGTTGTTCGTAGATCTACTAGGGCTCGTCATGAGCCAGAGAGATATTATGGATTTCTCTTGACTCAAGATGATGATGTAATGCTCATAGATAATGATGAGCCTCTTACCTACCAAGATGCTATGAACAGTCCAGACTCCGAGAGATGGCTAGAGGCCATGAAATATGAAATGGAATCCATGTATCAAAAATAAAGTAGGGACTTTAGTTGATCCACCTGAAGGGGTAAAACCTATAGGGTGTAAGTGGGTTTTCAAGAAGAAAACTGACATGGATGGTAAAGTACAGACCTATAAAGTGCGACTGGTGGCAAAAGGTTTCAAACAAGTTCATGGTATAGACTGTGATGAGACCTTTTCACCAGTTGCTATGGTCAAGTCCATGAGGATTTTGCTAGCAATAGCTGCTTACTACGACTATGAGATTTGGAAAATGGATGTCAAAACCGCTTTCTTAAATGGGAGCCTTGAAGAGGATGTATACATGATATAACCTGAGGGTTTTGTCGATCCCAAGTTTGCTAAGATGGTCTGTAAGTTGCTTCGATCTATTTATGGATTGAAGCAAGCCTCAAGGAGATGGAATCGTCGTTTTGATGAAACAGTCAAAGAATTTGGCTTTATTCAAAATGAAGATGAACCATGTGTTTACAAGAAGGTTAGTGGGAGCCACGTGGTATTCCTAGTACTATATGTTGATGACATATTACTAATAGGGAATGACATACCTTCTCTATAGGCTGTTAAGACTTGGTTGGGAAATAGTTTCTTGATGAAGGACTTAGGTGATGCTACCTATATATTAGGGATCAAGATTTATAGAGGTAGATCAAGGAGATTAATCGACCTAGTCGGAGTACATACATTGATAAAATATTGCATCATTTTAGGATGCAAGAGATAAAGAAAGGATATGTTTCGATGTCTCATGGGATAGTGATCTCAAAAGATAATTGCCCCCTAAATCATTAGATGATAAGGGCTGTTTGAGAAAGCTCCATCTGCTTTAGCAATTGGATCTATAATGTGTACAATGATATGTATTTATTGTAACACCCCCAGATCCGGGGTCGGGGATCCGGGTTGTCACGGTCTTTCTTTCCACAATATCACTTCACTTAATTAATAATAAATAACCTTATGTTGTGACCCCACACTAACACACACCACAACCCGTTATAGTCTCAGAGATGAAATTTAAATAAGTACAAGTCTTTGAATCCACAATTTAAAAGTTATTACAACCCAAAATGATTACTTGATAAATTTACAGTTAATTGCCATTATCTGCCACAAGTTATAATTATACATAATTGATTCTCAAAAGTAGATGGTCTGATCTACAATAGATCTACCTCTGCAGCTATAGCAGCTACAACATCAACGGGAAGACGCGGGACGCTTCCCACGCGCTTGCGCTGGGTCTGCTGGAGTCTGGCCATCTTTCCTAACTGTTGTTGTGTGATGAAGAAATAAAGCAAGGGTGAGCAGCAAGCCCACCAAAATAATATGTATAATGATTAATAGTATATGAGCCTTCTCTTAGTACTCATGAAAGTCTTGGTCAAAAGAAATGAACCAAGTTGATATCTTAATGCGATGAAGTCGCAAAATATTCAGTATATATATACATATATACTTTTCAAAATATTGGAAGTCTGCTTCCATGCATAATACACACAGAGTTCCAGTGTATAACCATATAAAAATACCGTTGCAAGGTGATCTCATATATCTAACCTTATCTCAACGTTTTTCTGAAAATCTTTGTCATGCATAAGATAATCATTTACTAGATATAAGTTTAAAAGATGAAGTTACAAGATACTCCAATATACTTATATCTTTTCCAAATACTACTTGAACTACCACCGTTCAAGTTTAATTAGTTCAAAAGTTCATCACATAGATGAGACTACAAGATAATACTTGAATAGATTCAACCTTTAAAATATCATCAAAATAAAATGAAGTTATGAGATACTTCATTTGATGCAAACATCATTTTGAAAACTTGACCCTGCCAACACTCAACAATCGCCCAACCGTAGCCTTTCTATCGAAGTGCTCTGGGTAGTGTTGCAGAAATATCCAATTGGATGATGAACTCATTACGGGAGTTTGCCGCGCCAGGAAGACCACTTACGATGATCAGTCGTAGTAGTACAACCCCACCATTTTCTACATGTAGAGGAGAACCTGTCAGATTTACTTGTCAACCGAACACTGAACTCCTAAGGAATGGACCGCCTTAGCGGAACTTCCAGGCCATTTGGGCCAATATAATAAGGCTGGGCCGGCGCTACTCGGCCACTTACGCCACTCCTAGTTCAGATGAAATCCATGACTCTGAAACGTAAAGCTCGTCCCCACTTTCCCCAAGTAGAAACTTGTTGATACGGCTCCACCAAGAAGTCGTATCTAGTTGGAAAGGAAAACTCACCGATATTTCCCAGGCGATGCCTGTTAATGGATTAACTTGTTCCAAGAATTTTACTTCCCGAGTGTTGGGTAAGTAATCAATTCATTTATCAAAACAGCAACCTTGTTGCGAATATAAAACACACCACAGAGCCGGATCCCTCAGGTTTTGAGTGAGTATTTAAATCCCCTTCGAAAGGAGGATCTTAAATATAAAAATGAGTTTTGGGATCCGCTCTAACTTTTAAAAATCATTTTGAAGACTCGCAAAACATTTTTAAGAATGTTTGGAGTGATGCTGATTTAACAAGGTAAATCAGTCCCAATATATTAGAAAATATCTGAGTATTATTATTTAAATAATATTCCCATAAAGAATAATCTTTATAAAAATAATTGAAGTAGAAGTTTTAAAACTTATACTTGAAATGAATAATAAATAATCAAAGATATACTTATACAAAAGTAATATCTTTATTTGAATAATCGAAAATAAGTTTGATTATTGACACCTTATTCTTTAATAAAATAAAGAATATATCTCAGCAAATAATCGGAGTCATAGATCCTCAAATGAATATTCAAAAATATTCATTAAATAATATAAACTGAGTCATAATCCCTCGGATGAATATTCAAATAATATTCAGATAATAAAATAAAAGGAGTCATAAGTCCTCGAATGAATATTCAAAATAATATTCATTTAATATAAAGGAGTCATACGCCTTCGAATAATATTCGAAATAATATTCAATAATAAAATAAAGTTAAAGTTATCGAATAAACCTTATTCGATTAATAGTTTTGAAAACTATGACCATATATATATATAAGTATATATATATATATATATTTATATCCATATATACAAAATCTACTCGGGATCCTCGACTCCCGGTTTTAGAAAATATTTTCACCTTTGGGTCCCTATACTAAGGGTATATGCAAATTACCGCTATCCTCTAGCATAGGTATTATCAACTGAATCAACAATTATATATGGAAAGAATACGAAACAGGCATGCATATATATATACCATAGCAGCATGCTTCAATATATTGCAACATTTGCTAAATAACCAACATGCATCTATCGCAAGATAATGCAAATACCTATATACATCACAACAACAGTTATAACTGGTAGAAAACTTGCCTGAGCGACTGGGGGTTACGAATGGCTCGGGACGAGTCTGGTAACCTATAAACAACAAGTAAGTTGGAATTAAACCAAAGTCACTTGTAAATCTATACTCTAACCAACTCAGACTCTAACGCTCGTTTTGCGCTTACTGATTCTCTTAAGTCACTCGAGTACCCTCGGCTCCACCATTTTTAATAATTTAACCTTTACGAGTTTTAAGGCGATTCCTTCGCGAGTGTCTTACTAACTGCCTAGCACACTTACCATAAATGTTTCATGCATTAATTAACCCTTTTTGGTCTTTAACCTATGTTTCAAAGTAAGGCGAGGGGAAAAGTTTCGTTCACGAAACGCCGTTACTTGAAACGGTCGTTTCTCCTAAACCGTGCATCGGAATCGAACGAACTACATATCAAAACGAAGCTCGTAACATGAGCTATCTAAAAATGGCAATGGTCATAATCTAGCAGGGGGTTCTCGGGTCCTAATTCTATGCACAAAAACAGTCCAAAGAAAATCGGACGTTACGACGACTATGTTTACGCGATTTCCCAATTTTAAACCATTCAAAACCCTCCCAATTCAACCTCAAATCCAACATACAACCAACATCCATCCTTATCACATCATAACAACCCCAACCAATTCAATTTAATCATTCATACTTATGCCTAAGCTTAACTTTAATCATACTTAAGTCCTTTTAATCAAAACCACAACATTCACCATTCCATTTCACTACCATTTCAAATCCCAAACTCTAAATCACAACAACAAGCTACAATAGCACCCTACTAATCAAAATCATCTTATAATATATAGGAATCTAGGGTTTGGAGATGGTATACCTTCCTTGAAGTGGTGGGAGGAGCTAGGAAGCCTTAAGAAGCTTTGAGAAGTCTTAGGAATGCTTGGATCTTCAAGGAAAACAAGAAAAACTTCAAGTTAAAAACTTGAAAACACTATTCATAGTCTTCTTCTTTGATTAAATGAAGAAGATGGAGAAGGAATTGATGGCTTAAACTCATGATATAGCCTTAACTAAGCATGAAGATGATTAGGGAATTAACTCACCAATTTAGGAAGCTTGGATCTTTGATTTTGAATTTCTTGCTCTTTTGAATAGTAAAAAGCCGAGAGCAAAGATGAACCATGCCTTGGTTGCTTTTTGATTTTGATGAAAAATGATTTTGCTTGGCTTGGTTGGATTGTTTTTGTGTTTGATTTAGTTAATTACCTTGTTGCCCTTGAATTTGTGTGGTTACAAAGCCACCACACCTCCTTCCTTTTTTGTCATGCCTATGTCACCTTGCACATGTCATAATGCTCCCACTTGTCCACACCCTGTGGTTTGATGATGTCACAACCCCTGGCTTCTTGTACAAGCTTGTCTCTTGGTCACTTATTTGTTTTACGGTTCGCTTATCTTTCGTTCTCGTTTATCGTTTGAGGGATCATACCCGGGATCTTATTACTTAGGTTCCCTTAACCTTTCTCAATATATTATATTCCTTTTATGATCCTCTCCTATAATCCTTTAATTTAAATCCTTTTTATCCTGTTACCTTTTTCTCAATTCTTTCCATATCTAGTGGATTTTCGGGAAAAATCAAAGTGTTCGGAAATTGGATTCCGACGATCTTTACATACACTTATATACCACATAGAGTACTAATAATATCCCAGAAGATCAATAACAGAACCCCTACATAGTGTGGCATGAAAAGTTTTCTCATTCAGCAAAACACTATTCATAAGGGTTTCAAAAATTTTCCAAAAATTGGGGTTATTACATTTATCCTGATGTTTCGTATGCTTTGAGCATGACGAGCAGATACCAGTCTAATCCAGGTGAGGGTCACTGGATAATTTTCAAGAATATTCTTAAGTACTTAAAGAGGACTAAAGATTTATTTTTGGTGTATGGAGAAGATAGGGAACCGGTTGTAAAGGGTTACACGGATACTAGTTTCTTAACATAATTTCTGGATAGACAAGGATGATTATGTGTCTATGTCTGGTTTGTGTTTTGTCTAAATATAAGTGATGTTAGCTGGAATAGTTCACAGCAAGAACATTGATGATTCTATAAAGGATGCCGAATATATTGATATTTTTTAAAACAGCCAAGGAGACTGTTTAGGCATGTCCTTAGGCAATATCACCTTATTAATGAGATTAATGATCAAGGAGATACAAATGTAAAGTGCATAGTAATGATAGTGTTGCAGACCCACTGACTAAGGCTTTGTCGCAGCAGAAGTACGATGGTCATACTAGTTTCATGAGTATTAGATACATAGGTGATTGGCTCTAGTGCAAGTGGGAGATTGTTAGTGTTTGTGCCCTAGAGACAACACTATGATGTTTTAGTTTAAGACATTAGGATTATTAATGTTTATGTTCTATCGATTATTCTATTTATAATTTATTAATTCTTAATTTACTGCAATATAAATGTTAGATTAATAAATGTCCTTGGAATATGATATGCAATCCTATATCTCTAAGTACGTGACTTAGAAATGAGATTATGAGAATAGTATCAATATTCCTAAAGGTCCTTAGTCGAGTATTATTATTAAGGGACAATAATAATGCATTAAGACTGGTGTGTTTCTTGACTGATGATCACATCTCATTGATCATAGGTATAGTGATACTAAAGTCAAAAACACAGGCAGATGTATATGTACATGGTGCTGGATAGACCCAATGTGAGATTCTACATGTCTATTGTGTCATAAGTAATTCTCACAGTGATAATGATGTAATGGTCCTTAGACCAGAAGTCATTATATTTCTATACGAGAATTAATATACATTGATTCCATTAAAAGTTATCCTTGACCGGGTAATGATAAAAGTGGACATTGGGTATATTATGAATCGTATGAGAAATATGAATGATCTAGATGGGATTTAACCCTCCTATTTTAGGAGTGATATTATTGGCCTCTTGTGTGAGATAGACTATGAAATGTGTGGCCATGCTCAAATGTTGATATGATATGATAGTCTACTCATTGATCAAGGAAACTTGGATTAAACTATGATGAGGATGACACATTACACGCCTCAAGTTTAATCTATAATATTTGGTTAAAGGGATTATATTACATTGTACATTATTCACAAAAGGTTTAATCGATCACCGATTCAATTAATATTACTTGGGTAGAAATGATGTATTACTAGATGCCGCTCATTGTTTAGGATTTTAAATTAGATTTAAAATTTGTTGCCAACGTAATAATAACCTGTAGGGTCACACACTAAGAATGCTTGAAGGATTATTTAATTTAAATTGGATTTAAATTATATTAAAGTAATTTAAATTATTTATAATATTAATTAAGTATGACTTAATTAATTAGATAAATATTGATATTCGAATTTACTAATATTAATTATGAAATTTATTTGGTAAATAATTAAGTGAGACTTAATTATAATACAAATAGAAATTTCAAATTAATAATAACTCCTAACTAGTTAAGAGTTATAATTTGTTTTTATACTCTCTATATAATATCTCTTGTGTGGCTGATTTTGTAATCAAGTTTTTTACTAAAATCCTAGCCACCAAAGGAGAAGATGGAGAGAGCGAGAAGAAACGAGTTTGTGCTAGTACACATCCAATCCTTGAGTTCAAGCATTCATGTAGATACCGATAGAGCGTAGATCGTGAGAGCGGGATGCGTGGTGATTGAACAAGCTTTGGATCTCCATTAGTCAACCAATTGGTAAAGCTTCTTAAGGTAAACAATCTGATCTACGAATTAAATATATGCTTTTCGCATGGATCCTGCGGCGGGTTTCAAAAATTCTGTTTTTTTACGTTTTAATAACTGTTTCCGTTGTGTTTATGTGCTCGAAACCCTTCATTATTACTCTGTAATCTTGGTCATATATAAACCAAGAGTAGCAGTTAGAACAACTAGAAGACTAAGCAAGTATTTTCTCAGAGAAACATTTGTAAGTTGCATCCTTAGCATTTCTCTGTAAGTTTAGTTGTTCTTATTGTTGTAAGCAGCTGTGAGCTATTCAAGCTTTACAGAGTTCTCTTGATATATATATATATATATATATCTGGTGGATACATTCAAATCCACCAGAAAGTTTTAAAGACTTGTGTTTTTATTACTTCGTGTTTTGATTTAACTAACTCTTATTCCGCACTTAGCAAATCAAATACCCATATATATTATTAAGATAGAACATTTTGTAATTCAGAAAAAGTTTCAAGAATTCCATTCAACCCCCCTTCTGTAATTCTTGTTGCATTGTTAGGGACTAACAATGATAAATCATCTTGAATCTCTATCGGCTCATTTTTTATTACATGCCTCGAATCAGGATTATATCTCTTAAGCATTGACACATGGAACACATTATGAATATGCTGCATATTAGGCGGTAAGGCTAACTCGTACGCAACTTTTCCAACTTTCTTCAAGATTTCAAATGGACCTACGTATCATGGCTTTAGTTTGCCTTTATTGCCAAATCTGGTTAATCTTTTCCAAGATGATACTTTTAGCAACACATGCTCCCCTTCTTGGTAATCCATATCCTTTCTGGTTTGATCTGCATATTTGCGTTGTCGATTTTGCATTGCCTCTAGTCACTTCTAGATAATCTCTACTTTTTCCTTGGTTTGCTGAATCAATTCTGGACCTAGAATTTTACGTTCACCAACTTCATCCCAATACACAGGTGATCTACACTTTCTTCCGTATAAAGCTTCATAAGGTGGCATTCCAATGCTTGCATGATAGCTGTTGTTGTAAGAAAACTCCACTAACGGCAAATGCTCGTCCCGACTGCCTTCAAAGTCTAATGCACATACACGTAGCATATCTTCAATTCTTTGGATTGTTCTTTCACTTTACCCATCCGTCTGCGGATGATAAGCGGTACTCATATTCAATTTGGTGCCTAAGCATTCCTGGAATTATCTCTAGAATCTTGAATTGAAATGTGGGTCTCGATCGGATACAATGGATACAGGAACTCCTTGTCGCATCACAATCTCTTTAAGATATAAGTGTACTAACTTGTCAAGTGAAAACCTTTCATAGATTGGAAGAAAATGAGCTGACTTCGTTAGTTTGTCGATGATAACCCAAATTGCATCATGATTTGCTCTGGTTCTTGGAAGTCCTATCATAAAATCCATCGCTAAATGTTCCCATTTCCATTCCAGAATATCCATTGGTTGTAGTAATCCTCATGGATGTTGGTGCTCTGCTTTGACTCGTTGGCACGTATAGCATTTACTTACCCATTCCGCTATTTCTTTCTTCATGTCTGGCCACCAAAATTTTCTTTCAAATCCCGATACATCTTTGTGCTTCCTGGATGAATGGAATATCTCAAACTATAAGCATCCCGTAGGATTTCTTCTTTTAATTCTGATATGTTAGGTACCCAGACCCTTGATGAAAATCGTAAAATTCCCTTATCATCTTTCTAACTGGTAATTTCTTCTCCTGTTAGACTGTTGTCTTTCTGACTCATTACCTCCTCTTGACATCTTCGGATCTTTTCCAACAGTTCGGGTTGAAATGTCATTACATAAATCATTTCAGTGGATTCCCTTGGAACACGAACCTCGATTTCCAGTTTCTCAATTTCTCTGATCAATTCTTCTGAAGAAGTTAACATATATAATCTTTCTTTCCGACTTAACGCATCTTTTACAACGTTTGCTTTTCCTGGACGATAATTGATTGTAACATCATAATCCTTGATAAATTCTAGCCATCGTCAGTGTCTCATATTGACTTCTTTCTGCATAAAGAAATATACTTTAGACTCTTATGATCTGTGTAAATTTCACATTTTTTGCCATAAAGATAATGTCTCCAAATCTTCAGTACGAACAAGATTGCGGCTAATTCCAGATCATGCGTAGGATATTTCTGTTCATGATGTTTCAGTTGTCTAAAAGCATATGCAATTACGATGTTGTGCTGCATCCGTACACATCCTAGTCCTCGGTAGGAAGCATCGTTGTAGATAACAAAATCTCCTTGCTCGTCTGATAGTACTAATACAGGTGTGGTCACAGTCGATTCTTCAATTCCTGAAAACTTTCTTCACATTTTTCATTCCATATGAACTTTTCATTCTTTCGAGTCAACTTGGTTAATGGCGTAGCTATCTTTGCAAAATCCTTAACAGATCTTCTGTAATAACTAGCTAATTTCAAGAAACTTCTGACTTCCGTCGGTGTCTTTAGTCTTTCCTAATTCAATACAGCTTTAATCTTTGCTGTATCGAATTTAATTCCTTCAATATTGATTATGTGACCTAAAAATTGTACTTCTCTTAACCAAAATTCGCATTTCAAAAATTTCGCGTAAAGTTACTTCTTCCTATTTCCAAAGCGATTCTTAAATGCTCGGCATGTTCTTCTTCAGTCTTCGAGTAAATCAAGATGTCATCAATAAATACAATCAAAAATATGTCCAATTACTTCTTGAATACTCTGTTCATCAAATCCATGAACAATGCTGGTGCATTAGTTAAATCGAATGCCATTACGAGAAATTTATAATGTCCATATCTGGTACGGAAAGCAGTCTTGGGGATATCTTCGGCCTTGATCTTCAGTTGAAGGTATCTTGACCTCAAATCTATTTTTGAAAACTATGCTGCTCCTTTTAGCTGATCAAACAAATCATCGATCTGTGGTAAAGGATACTTATTTTTGATAGTCAGCTTATTCAATTCATGATAATCAATACATACTCGCATTCTGCCGTATTTCTTCTTCACAAACAATAATGGTACACCCCATAGGGATACACTTGGTCTTATAATTCCTCTGTTAAGAATGTCTTGTAATTGCATCGTTAATTCTTTCATTTTAACCGGTGTCATTTGATACGCAGCTTTCGAAACTGGTTCCGTATATGGCGCCAAATCAATAGTAAACTCGATTTCTCGATCCGGCAGTAATCCTGGAAGTTCATCTGGAAAGACATCAAGAAACTCACATACAGAGGGAATGTCTTCGATCCTTGGGCTTTCTTTTTCAATATCCAATATATAGGCCAAATAAGCTTTACATCCTTGACGTATCAATCGTTTAGTCTGCATCCTTTTCAAGAACTTTTTCCGTTGTTTCTCACCTCTAAATATTACCGTTGTATTATCCGCGGTTCGTAATTTTACTTTCTTATTCGCATAATTGATCTGAGCATTATTATCGGTCAACCAATTTATTCCTAAAATAACATCAAACTCTCCTAACTTGAAAGGTATCAAGTCAACAGAAAAGTGATGTCCTGTTATTTTGATATCACACTTTGGACACACCCGATCTACGGGGACTTGGTCATTATTCACTAATTTTTTAATTAAAGTCTCGCCCAACTGTTGCATTTCACAACTTATCTTATCAATGAATTCTTGAGAAATAAAAGATCGTGTGGCTCCAGAATCAATTAATACTTTTACATCAACAGAATTCACAGAAAGCGTACATGCAACCACTCTCAGATTCTGCACAGCTTCCTTCATAGTCATATTAAAAGTTCTCGCTTTAGGCTAGTTATGCTGTCGTGGTGGAGGTAGTGTCAATATTCTCAGAACACTAGCTGCCATCACTGGCCCTCTACAATCCCTAGCAACATATCCTTTATTCCCGCATTAAAAACATGTAACTTCTATTTTCCCTGCTGGGCATTCATTGGAGTAATGCCCTTTTTGTTTGCACCTGAAGCATGTCACATCTGCCTTATTACACACGCCCGTATATTTCTGACCATATGTTTTGCAGTATGGCAATGGTGGTCTGACAATTCTCTGCTAGTTTGGGGCTTGAAAATGGTTACATGCTCTTTGATTGCCTTGTTCTATCCTTTTAAAATTCATATTTGTCCGAGCTTGAAATCCCGCTTTCTGTTGGAACGATTCTGAAAATTTCCTTGTCACTTTTCCTTTTGGGACATTTCACTTTCCCCTTCGATAATCATGGCTTTCTGAACCACAGCCGTATATGTCTTCAATTCAAATACTGCCACTCTGCTACGAATTCATGGCTGCAATCCCTGTTGGAATCTCTTAGCCCGTTTCTCATCAGTATCCACCTGTTCCGGAACAAACCTAGCCAATTATGTAAACTTGGCTTCATATTCAGTCACTAACATGTTCCCTTGCTTCAATTCCAAGAACTTGATTTCCATATGGTTCTTCATATAATGAGGAAAATATTTTCCCAGAAACAATTCAGTAAACCTATCCCACGTTACGATACCTTCACCTTCTAAAGCTTTCTTTGACTTCCACCAATAATTAGCTTCTCCCTTCAGGAAATAGCTAGCAAAATCAGTCTTCTGATCCTCTTCAACCTTTACTAACGTGAATGCTTTTTCTATCTCTTTTAACCAATCCCTAGCCTTAGTAGGATCCGTTGTGCCCTCAAATTCTGGAGGCTTGACTGATTGAAACTGCTTAAAAGTAACAACAGGTACAACTGGTGTTATATGTGGTTCAGGACGGGGTGGCTGTTGTAACATTTGCTGCTGAAACTGTTGTTGTTGCTACTACATCTGCTGTTACATCATTACCATCTGTTGTTGCATCAAATGTAACATTTGGTTCATAGTATTATTATTATGCTCCTCATAATTGATTTTTGATGTCTCAGTTCTGGTCTTTCTTTTTGGTGCCATTATTCTGATAATAAAACAAGCAGTTCTTTTAATAATTTTATTAAACAGTTGATAGTGAGTGAAGAAACAATTTGACTTTTATTAAAATTTTTTTAACAATTTAGGCTTTTAAGGAAATCATGTGAAACAATTTAAAATATTAAATAAATAGACTAAATAACATTATTTTAAACATTTCATTTATCTTTTCAAAATTAAACATAATTTAAAAATATGGAAAGACTATAAAACAATAAAGTAAATGTAAATGCTGTAAAGACTGAAAATTTAAGTAAATGGAAGAAAAGGTTTATTTTATATAACAAACACTATAACTGAGTACTACATATATATCTAGTCTCACTATAACTATAGTTTCCTCTATCTACATATATCACATATACTACACAATCCCGGTCCAACTGTCGTACATCGGAACCTGGCGGAATACGGTCTAACTCCCATTGAAGGGTCTCAAGAACAAACTGAGCAAGGCGAGTGGCTTTATGAAACTCTGTATATGTATGTCCCATCATGAATCAATGTATCTAACTCAAGAGAAGCGCTGTAGACGGTCTGCTGAAGTCTCTGCATCAATAAGTAATCTGGCTGAAGTGCTGATAAAGGTCCTCTATCCCTCTGATCAAATAATCCCATAATCTCACGAAACTTGATTAAACTAACATGCAATTAACTAAGAATAAAAGTGATTGAATTAACTATATGAGACTAATATGGGATTCTAACTTTATTAAATACTTCCTTCAAAGTCATTGTTCTTAACCTTAGCATGCAATGGTGATGACAACTAATCATATGACACGAAACTTGTAAACGCCAACTTTCGTTGTATGAATACCCTACTACCAGACATCCACAAAAGAGATAGAAGGTGAATAGACACCAATTATGTTGAGACCCTATATGTCTATAGAATTTGATAACATAAAGGTTTAATGCGCAAGTTATCTATCGTGATTACATAGGGCAAGTAAGATGGTTAAAAATTACCTATAAATTATGCATAATAAATACATGAACCTATGCTAGCAGGGCAAGTTCTAAATCTCTATATTCATTGTCGCTTCAATAAAGATTAACAAACTATCCTATATATTCGCGATGCACATAAGACGAATACGCACAACCAATACTAGGATATCATACAATCACCCCACACTTAGGTATCAAAACAATTAACTATAGAAATCTATAAGTAAATCCGTTAGAACCCCACAACAATGATTAGTTCATAACCAAACTCATCGTCACCATGGGTTCCAATGAAAGCATGGTAAATAAATTAAGATAAACTAGGTCTGAAATAACTGAATAATAATAACAAAGTATGTTAACAAGAGTATTAGGTTAAAATAACAAAGAAAACAAGCATCCAAGATTACAACTTAAGCAAAGAATCATAAGTAAAAAGAAGATCTTCTTCTCCTTCGTTGTATATTTCTATTAGGTCTTCTTGTTGCAATCTCCTTCCTCTTTTCTGAAAAACGTCTTTTAAAAGTCCTTAAATATCAGCCCAACAGATCAGGAGTCCAGTAAATTAATCTTAAAATAGAATCAGAATTCCTAAAATTCGACATAGCACGGCAGCCCCGCATACCAGCGCGGGAGCGCTCGCTTCCTGACAAATACGCGCGGCCGCTCCCAAGACTGGCACGGCCGCCCTGACCTTTTGGAAAATCTGAATTTTTCTGCTTTCTTGACCTTCTCGTGCTGGTTTCTTGTGCATAATCGACCGAGGTTCCATCCTAACACTCTTTTAATCCTAAAACATGCAATATCCATTCCTTCTTTCGAATATGCCCTAAAATACAAAACACTACGAAAATACATCAAAAACACAAACATCTTGAGTATAAAACACCAATTTAAGCCTTTACGAAGAGTTCTAAGTGGATATAAATTCCACTTATCACACCCCCAAACTTGAATCGATGCTTGTCCTCAAGCATAAACAGACTCAAAGAACAAAACGAAAATACATGAATATAACTAACATGAATGCAATGATCCCCTCAGAATAACTAAACCAATCAATAAACAACATCTCAATAAATGCAATTATTCGCACAAAGTTCAACCAAATCCCATAAATCAACTCACAAGCCAAAAACGTGTGTGTGTCCAATTGCTTAACAGATATACTCTCGAAACTAGATCAATAATCATAACTCACCTCTCATCCAGACAATCACAAGGTTATAAATAGAATAAACGATAAACACAAAATGATTGACAATACTTCAATTTTATCAGAGTTATACAAGGATTCATGCTTTTATTGATAACACATAAATACACAAACATGCTTATTTGATCGTGCAATGAGCGAGGTCCACAAAAGACTTATGCAATAAATCCCATGTAGCGAGCATTAGGTTAGCGGATCCCAGACCATAAAAGCCTTAGGTCACTAGGCACAAAGTCCCCTAGAACTTAATAACTCGAGTATTAAAGAGCCCACTCGTGATCAATTATGCATACCACATATTTTTTTTTATTTTTTTTCAATTTCTGAATGAGTGCATTTCACTCCATCTCGCTCAACCTAGACTACTCATATAAATATGAGCCGGCTACTAGCCATTCGACACCTAGCCACAACTAGCATTGATATCCAATGTTTTTATCCAATATTAAAAATCAATGTTATTTCGCCACTAAGAGAATAATATAAATTCTAGACATAAACAAGTGATTAAACCTCGACAAACAAACAAGTCATGATCATGATCTAGCACTCAAGCAACCTATAAGACTTAGTAAAAATTTTCTTGTTTCTAGCATGTAAATCAATTCGTTAGGACTTAACATTCCTTTATACGGCATCACTACACTCGAATCAACATCACAAATTAATCGGAAAAGTAACCCAAGGGATCATGATATAATGCCAATGCAACTATATGGACTCACATAATAACACGAACAAAAATGCAAACAAATATGACCTATATGAACAATTATGCAAAAATATGAATGACTTAACAAATATACATGCAACATGAATCTATATGAATCTATATGGACACACACAAACTAATCCTTATATTATCACCCCCAAACTTAAAATTTTCAATGTCCTCATTGAAGGTAATAATAAGGATGCAAGGCATACCTAGTCGTCAGGAGGATCACCCTCTTCAGGTGGAGGATCAGGTGGCCAATCAACTTCGACACCAGTGTCTCGAAAAATAATACCGAGAGCGTGTGTCAAATCTTCAGCAAAACATCGGTGGATGTCATGCATGGCCTCAATACACCAAATTAACCTTCTATACTGTGCATCACCAATACCAAACCTATCAACTGCTTGCTACCCATGAGAAGAACCCTCTATAAGCACGGGAGAAACCGGCCAGTCACCCTTTAAATTATCATAAATATATTCCAACCCCTTATCATGGGGTGCACCTAAGAATGCATAACTCAAGTGATCTGGTAACGGTTTGAGCTCAATTATGGGAGCTTCTTCAATAGATGGCTCGAGACGCTCCTGAGAAATTTTCAGCTCTTCTAACCCAAGAGAATCGAATGGCATATCCAATTTCCTCTTCCACGGAGGTGTATTCAAAACATGTAGTTGCTCTGCTCCTTCTTCATCTTCAATTACCGATTCCCCTATTAAGGATCTCTCTAAGGTATCTGACTTTAGCAATTGCTCAAGCTCCAAATTCATGACAGATTCGACCTGCTCTACTTTAAAGCACTCCCTTTTATCTGTGTGTAACTTTATTTCCTTGAACACATTAAAAGTGACCTTCTCATCTTGAGCCTTCATCGTAAGCTCTCCTTTTTGCACATCGATCATAGTTCGGCCAGTAGCCAAGAATGGTCTTCCCAAGATTATGGGAATCTTTTTATCCTCCTTGAAATCAAGAATTACAAAGTCAACAGGAAAGATGAGTTTTTATGCCTTGACCAAGACATTCTACACAATGCCTCGTGGATAAGTGATGGTCTGATCGACCAACCTGTAAGGACATGTTTACCAGTTTTGAATCAGGAAAACCAAGCTCTTAAACACAGATAAGGGTATCAGATTGATAATAGCTCCCAAGTCACATAAACACTTGTCTAAGGACAGAATGCCAATGGTACAAGGTATCGTGAAGCTTCCTGGATCTTTAAGCCTTTTAGGAAATAAGGGAGGCGGATAGCCTTGTTTCTCCCCTGTATTCTACTCAGGAGTAGTGTTTTCATCAGCATTCTTCTTCGGTTCCACCTCGGCATCCTTCTGTATAACTTTTTCATCTACAATCTCATTTTCTGGATATGGTAAGGGTGTAGATGCACCTACATTATGGACAGAATTTTCAAACTCTTCGTTTTGTTGAATTTGGGGGCTTGCGACCTTTCCAGACCTCAAGGTGATAGCATTAATCTGTTATTTAACTTCCCTCTTGCCTGGATTAGCTTCTGTATCACTAGGAAGAGTTTCTTGAGGTAGACTCGATAGTTCATTGACAATTTGCCCTATTTGGTTCTCCAGAGTCTTGATTAAAACCACTTGGCTTTTGCACATGAGCCTCAACTCCTCCAATTCAGATTTTTCATTAGATTGACTTGTACTTCTATGCGGTAGTTGTTGAAGTTGGAGTTGTTGTCTTGGTGCATATTGCAGTTGTTGAAAACCAGGAGGGTTGAATTGCTTTGCTGCATACTGCCGATTAGGCTGTTGCACCTCATTCTGATTGTTGTTCCAGCTGAAGTTTTGATGATTGCGGTTGTTGGGATGATAAGTGGTTAGAACTGGTTGCTACGACCTCTAAAAGTTGCTCACAAACTGAGCTAATTCACTAGAAATGGCACACTGCTCAGTTTCATGCACACCTGCACAAAGCTCACAAACACTTGTGATCTGATTAACTCCATAATTATCCATAGAATCCATCTTCATCGTTAAAGCCTTAAGCAAAGTAGCTATAGTAGTAGCTGCATCCACCTCCAGAGTTCCTGCTACCTTGCCTTGAGGTAGTCTCTGAGTTGGGTTCTAGTATTCATTAGCAGCCATCAGTTCAATCAACTCATAAGCTTCATCGTAGCTCTTAGCCCATAATGCTTCTCCTTATTCTGCATCTAGCATAGGTCTAGACTATGCTCCCAAACCATTATAAAAGCAGTTGATAATCATCCAGTCAGGCATCCCATGATAAGGACACTTTCTAAGCATCTCCTTGTAGCACTCCCAAGCTTCACATAGAGATTCTCCCTAATTGCTACACAAATTCAGTAAGAGCATTCCTGATTGCAGCTGTCTTCGCCATAGGGAAGAATTTAGCGAGAAACTTTTGAGGAAGATCCTCCCAAGTAGTGATAAAACCTGCTGGTAGAGAGTGTAACTAACTCTTAGCCTTGTCCCTCAGAGAGAATGGGAATAGTCTCTATCACACCCCCAACTTAACAAACAAAATAAATATAACTATTACAATATTTAGAAGAAAGTAAACATAACCGAATCCAAGATCTTACAGTTTAGGGTTTGGAACAGCCCAACACTACCATCTATTACAACTGATTTCAATATCGAGTCCTCACACAAAACTATCTCTTATTCTACCTGAGCTCGGACATACGCATCAGTGTCACAGGTCTTACGTGCTGTCTGCTTGAATCTAACCATAACTGCTAGCTGTAATATCAGGGTAAAGCAAGGAGTGAGCAAAATGCTCAACAAGTGCTAAACAATACGATACAAAACATAAATTGAGATATATATATTAAATAATGACAATGTGAAGATATAACCAATAATAACAAGAGATAAAACTTTGGGTGATGGCATCATTTGCTTGTATCAAACCATTTTCAAAATCATATCTTAATCAAAATCATTTTATGATGCTACAGATTACAGCCGGTGATCAGCCGCGAAGTAATCCCGAACCTCGCTGGGTTCTAAAACATTAATGGGATCCCTAGGCAACTTTTAAGCCTACAATATAAGTGTGTAAAGGACTCGCGTCTCAGTCCAGATCCACTATTCAAAGAAAACATTTATCCCCCTTTGGGACTGAAAATCCACATTTGAATCATTTCAAAAACTGATGCTGAATTATAATAAATTCTTTTAAGTAGTGAACATTTTAATCAAGGGATTATAGGTCAACTTTGAAACACTGGAAATATGACACTAAATCTCAGGGCCATGATCCACTAGACTTTACTATATTAGGGTAATTGATAGGTTTCCATAAACAAGAACTTTGACAAGGAAATTTAGCAAGGCTATTGGATAATATGAAAGAGTAATGCCAAACTAGGCTTAAAGCAATGGTTTTCGACGAGGTACAAGTGCTAGAACATCAAGAAGATAAGCTTCATGAATACTAAGGGTGTTAGGGTATGAAGAAATAATCTTTAGCTCAAGGTATATCAGGATTGTCAAACTTTAGGGTAAGAAAGAGGGGTATCAATCAATTATGGATAACTTTGATGAATATCTGGCTTTTAGGTATCAAGGTAAAGTTTCTATAGGGGTTCAAGCATCAATATGAGATATCAATACTTTAGGAATCATTTGCATGTTGATCAAGAGGATCAATCAAGTATTATAACAACTCTTTATTATATCATGACATTCCAATTACTTTAATATAGTAACGTGATAAGACCTTTGATCTACTTGCAATACGTACTTGAGGGTTCATGGCATTTCTCTATAATTCAAAGATAGACGTAAGAATCGCTTGTTTCAAGTATATCAAAATGACTCAGGATAATTGCATCAATATATATATTAACTAATTGTTACACATTTGCAGTGAATACGAAGATATGTTGAATCACTTGCCTTGAGAAAGGCTGGTCTGGTCTGGCTGGTAGGAGCAACTGGAAGCTTCACTCGACCTTTATGGAAAGTTTACCCTCGTCTCGAGATCCTACACAATTAATAATAACCTCATTATATTATACTCTCACCGACTCAACCTATTTACAACACAAATGGCACTTAGGCCTATATGCACGCAATTTATATTCACCTTATAAATATAATTGTACACATAGCCATATATACTCACATATCATATTTTAAAACCAAATAATATCACATACACCATAATGCAAAACTAGGCTTGGATGATCTCGATCCCCAACTTAAGTCACTTGGTCGCTAAACTAGACAAAGTCTCCAAATTTTGGCTTTCTTAGTCAATGTGCCTTTATTTAACTATCCAAAATCTATTGACCCTCACTTGGGCCTTTTACTCTACTGGATTTATACTATCTTGCAACCATAGTGGTCAACCTAGATCTCACTCATAAGTGCTCTAAAACTATGTGTTAAGTGAAAGTGCTCACTGGAGTAAATTTCAGAATGACATCCATGGTTTCTTGAGTGCATTAGACACTCTTAAACTACAAGTTTACCTCCAAAACTTCTACACTAGACTCTTCTAACCATAAGTCATCTCCCAAACTTGATGTGGCTCATGGGCCTAGCTTGGGTCTCCTTGGGCCTAAGCTTAAAGTCCATGGTTCCCCTGTTTTTCTGGGCAGAAAATGCCCCAACTTGAACTAACTTGTGACACATGATTCTAACTCATATCTTATGAACTATGGCTGAAAAAACTCCTCTGACACTCCCTCCAACTAAGGCCCAACAGGGTCTAATGAGGACCTACCCATGACATGGTCAAAATTCCTATTTCTAAGTTGCAACAAAACTGTCCCCTGCTGGACAGATTTTGTGATTTCACTTGTGCACCTAACCAAATGACTTATAAACCTCAAAAAAATACCTAAAACCTTTTATATACTCCTAGTGCTAGCTTCTGGTGGTTTGGGCCTCAAAGTGCACAACAAATGCTCATTCAAAACTTCCCCATAAACTAGTGCATCAAATCTGGAAAAATGAAAACACCAACTAATCACTTTCCACCTTAACTCCCACTTAATAACCAAGCACCCAACTCTTTCCGCAGCAAACCTAGTGTCTTAATGTCCTAAAATAGTGCCTCAACAAAAGGGGAGATCATCCATGCCCAAAAATTAACAACATGCAACTAAAAATATGACATGCAACTCATGGAAAACACATAACAAGATTTCGGCTAGGCATAAAGTTTTAAATGCTTGCAAAATCGACTTGTACCTAATACTCATCCTTAATAATCATGAAATATAACTTCTTTTAACTATTAATAAAAAATTTATCATGGAAACAATCTATTTTAAGCACACATATTTCGAATTTATAGATTTTTAAACATAACAACATGATTTCGAAAAGAGTAGCATGCAAAACATGGTTGATCATCATTTTAATGTCTTAAAACTAGCATGCATGGCTAAACATTAATATATAATGAAATTTCAGTAGCATGCAAAGGATTTTAAAGCATGAAATTTCCATAAAACACTTAGTTAGCACATATATATAATATATCTCATAGAGAGCTCTTGAATTCACAAGAATCAAGAGTTTCTCTTTGGAGATCACAGAAGAACTACACATGCATCCATGGAACTTCAACTTCCAAGTCACAAAACTCTTGAAAAGTATATAAGATGAATTTAGGTAGAAGATTTACAATTGGGAAGATGAAGAATGAATTGAAAAATGGAAGGGGGTGGGGAAATAGGCCTTCGGCCGAGAGCAATGGTGGGAGGGGAGGAGAGAAAATTTGTGGTGTGTTGGAGTGTGGAATGAGTGGAATGACTTCTCCCACTTTGATTTTTTTATTTTATGCTTTTTGGTTGACAAATAATGAGTGGAAGTGAGAACTTACAAAAATGTCCTTTAGCTAAAGTTAGGCCATTTTGCATGCAAGGCTAATGTTGTAATTTGGTAATAATCAAATGAGTTAGTGGGGTTGGAAAAGTCTTATTTGCCGTTTTAGAGAATAGAAGGGTGAGTTGCATGCAAGGTCTCTTATGTAATTTGATAATTATAACAAATAAAATTTGTAAAGATTTATTTTTATAAAATAAAATACAAGTTCAAAAATTATAAAATTTATACCATAAAATAACTTGGATTTTTAGAAATTTTATAAAATCACTTTTAAAATTTATGAACAAAAATAACTTTTAAAAGAAAATTTCTCCAAGGTTTAAAATATTCCATATAAATTAAAAATAAAGGAAATAAATAAACTCTTGCTTTGAAAAATCATATACTACATAGAGCAAATTTAAAATGCAGAAATTTTTCATTCACACAAGCTACAACCATTAAGTATATTCACTTACGGCTTTAATATCACACAAAATCCATAGATAATATTACATAAAATGTCGGTCGTAACATCCTCTCCCCCTTAAGGGATTCTGTCCCCAGAATCTAAGAGAACAGATGAGGATACCGGGAACGCATATCAGACTCTAACTCCCAAGTTGATTCTTCGACCTTGGGGTTCCTCCAAAGTACTTTCACTAACTTTACTGACTTATTCGTAAGACTTTTTACTTGCCAGTCGAGTAATTTGACAGGTTGCTCCATAAATGACAGGTCTGCCTGAATTTCTACAGGTTCATATTCTATCACATGGCTGACGTCAGGATTGTACTTCTTAAGCAACGACACATGGAACACATTATGTACATGCTGATACTGAGGTGGTAAGGCTAACTCGTAGGCCACCTTCCCCACTTGACTCAAAATTTCAAAAGGACCTATATATCTAGGTGCTAACTTCCCTTTCTTGCCAAATCTAGACAACCCTTTTCTTGGTGACACCTTCAACAAAACGGCTTCGCCTACTTGGAATCGAACATCCTTACGCGCTGGATCCGCATATTTCCTCTGTCTATCTTAAGCAGCAAGCAACCTTTTCTGAATTAACTTGACTATTTCATGCAACTGTTGTACCAATTCTGAGCCGAGAATCCTTCCTTCTCCTACTTCATCCCAACTTGTCGGTGATCTACATTTTCATCCGTACAAAGCCTCGTATGGTGGCATGCCAATACTGGAGTGATAGCTGTTGTTGTAAGAGAATTCAATCAATGGCAAGTGGTCGTCCCAACTTCCTTCAAAATCGATTGCACAACTGCATAACATGTCTTCGATTGTTTGAATTGTCCTTTCGCTCTAACCATCGGTCTGCGGGTGGTACGCCGTACTCATGTTCAACTTCGTGCCAAGACTTTCTTGAAATTGCTTCCAGAATCTCGAGTTAAATCGTTGATCTCTGTCTGAAACTATCGATACGGGTACTCCATGCCTTAGTACGATTTCAGGCACATATAGATGAACCAATTTATCCAATGATGACTTCTCATTAATTGGAAGGAAATACGCTGACTTCGTAAGGCGATCAACTACAACCCATATAGCGTCATGTCCGGATTTCGTTCGCGGTAGTCCCACTATAAAGTCCATAGCAATATTTTCCCATTTCCATTATGGAATCTTTAGAGGCTGAATTAATCCGCTTGGTCGTTGATGTTCTGCCTTCACTTTCTGACAAGTATAACACTTCGCAACCCATTCCGCCACGTCTCGCTTCATATTTGGACACCAAAAGTTCTGCTTTAAGTCCCGATACATCTTGGTACTTCCCGGGTGGATTGAAAATCTTGAATTATGGGCTTCTTGCAGGATTTCATTTTTCAATTCAGGTACATTAGGAATCCAAATTCTTGAGGAAAACCTTAGTATACCTTGTTCATCCCTTTGGGTGCCAATCTCTTCTCCAGTTAGCTGATTCTTCTCTTTCTCCATTACTTCTTCCTGACATTTCCTTATCTTTTCCACTAGTGTTGGCTGAAAAGTCATTGCACGACAGACTTCGTCAACTTTTCCACAATCACAAAGTTCTAATCCAAATTTCTTAATCTCTTCAGAAAATTCTTTTGGTGTTGCCATCACATTCAGTCTCTCCTTCCTACTTAAAGCATCGGCTACAACATTCGCCTTTCCAGGATTGTAATTTATCGAGCAATCGTAGTCCTTGATCAATTCCAACCATCTCCTTTGCCTCATATTGAGCTCCTTCTGAGTGAAAATGTACTTTAAACTCTTGTGATCTGTGTAGATTTCACACTTTTCTCCGTAGAGGTAATGTCTCCAAATCTTAAGTGCGAACACTATGGCGGCTAGCTCCAAGTCATGCGTCGGGTACTTCAACTCATGCGGTTTCAACTGTCTTGACGCATACGCGATCACCTTACTGTGTTGCATTAACACACAGCCCAATCCTTTATGTGAAGCATCGCTGAATATCACAAAGTTTCCTTGGTCATCTGGTAGTACTAACACCGGAGCTGTTACCAATCTCTGTTTCAACTCTTGAAAGCTATCCTCACATTCTGCACTCCATTCAAACTTCTGAGTCTTCCTGGTTAACTTGGTCAATGGTGTGGCAATTTTCGAAAAATCCTTGACAAACCTTCTATAGTACCCTGCCAATCCTAGAAAACTTCGCACTTCCGTAGGTGTCTTTGGCCTCTCCCAACTCATAATCGCCTCAATCTTTGCCGGATCTACTTTAACTCTTTCATCTCCAGTGACGTGTCCCAAAAATTGAATTTCCTTTAACCAAAACTCACATTTGGAAAACTTGGCATACAACTTCTCTTGCCGAAGTATCTCCAATGCTATCCAGAGGTGCTGCTTATGTTCTTCTTCCGTCTTAGATTAAATAAGGATGTCATCAATGAATACTACTACGAACTTGTTCAAATACTTTTTAAATACCCGATTCATCAGATCCATAAATACGGCCGGGGCATTAGTCAATCTAAACGACATTACTAAGAATTCATAATGTCCGTATCTGGTCCTGAATGCTGTCTTGGGAATATCTTCTTCCTTGATCTTTAATTGATGGTATCCTGATCTCAAGTCAATCTTTGAAAAGCACTTTGCTCCCTTCAGCTGATCAAATAGGTCATCTATTCTTGGTAGTGGGTAGCGGTTCTTGATCGTTACCTTATTCAACTCCCGATAATCTATACATAGCCGCATACTTCCATCTTTCTTCTTTACAAACAGAACAGGTGCTCCCCATGGCGACGTACTTGGCCGTATCACTCCCTTATCCAACAATTCTTGTAGCTGGCTCGCCAACTCTTTCATTTCTGCTGGTGCCATCCTATATGGGGCCTTTGAAACTGGTTATGTGCCCGGAGCAAGGTTGATCTCGAACTCGATTTGTCGATCTGGTGGTAAGCCTGGTAGTTCGTCTGGAAACACATCTGGGAACTCGTTAACTACGGGGATATCTTCTATGTTGGGGTTGCCCTTTTCTGAATCCACTACATAAGCTAGGAACGACTCACAACCTTTTCTAAGTAGCTTCTTAGCCTGAACGATTGTAAGAAACAGTTGCTCTTGCCTCTGTCCCTTAAATACTACCTTCTCTCCACTCTTCGTCTTTAAATACACTTTCTTGGTCTTACAATTAATCTGGGCATTATTCTTCCCTAACCAATCCATACCTAAAATTATATCAAACTCTCCCAACTTGAAGAGTATCAAGTCGACTGAAAACTTATACCCCGAAATATCAATCTCACACTTCGGATAGAATTGATTCACAGGACTCTTCTCTTGGTTCACAATTACCACATTTACTACCTCGCTCATAATCATTTTATCAAATTGAAGTTTATCAACAAAAGTTTCTAATATAAAAGATCTTGTCGCTCCCGAATCAATCAATACTTTAGCTTTGACATTATTAAGTAAAAGTCTACCTGCTATCACCTCAGAGTTCTGAACAGCGTCCTTCATTTCCAGATCGAATGTCCTTGCTGTTGCTTGTGGAGTTGTTGTAGGTGGTGGAGGTAATGCCAATACCTCGGCTGGCACGCTTGCACTGGTACTTGCCACATTCATTAGAGCTTTGACTGGTCCGGTTGCCTTGCACTCCCTAGCTATGTGTCCAGTCTTTCCACACTTGTAACATGTAACTCCTAGCTTCGGCATCTTGCACTCATTTGCCTAATGTCCCTTCTGATTGCACCTATAACATGTCATGCTCAGCTTATTACATACTCCGGGGTGCCTTCTTCCACAGTACTTGCATTCCGGTCTCTGGAACCTGTTTTCTCCAACTTGCCCTTGGCTTGTCTGGTCGTTCCCCTTCGATTCTTGTCTTTTGCCCAAATTTCCCTTCTTGTGAAAATTTCCACCCTTATGAAATCCAATCCTCTTAACATTCCGATCTTGTGAATTTGCGGTTTCAGACTTCTCTCCATAATATGGAACCTTTCTTTTCTTGTTATCCCTTCCTTGACTGCATCCCATTATTCTCAATCAGAGCAGCTTTCTGTAGTACTCCTGTATAGGTTTCAAGCTCAAACATAGCCACTCTATCTCTGATCCAAGGCTCCAATCCTTGCTGAAATTTCTCACTTTTTCCTCCTCAGTGCTGGTATACTTTGTCATAAACCTTGACAACTCAGTGAACTTCTTCTCATACTCCAGTACAGTCATGTTCCCTTGCTTCAACTCAAGAAATTTAAGCTCCATCTGATTCTGCATGTACTTAGGGTAATACTTTTCCAAAAATAACTTCTTGAATCTCTCCCAAGAAACTTGCTGAGTTGCTTCCATAGCTTTTACTGATTCCCACCAATAGATGACTTCGCCCTTCAGGAAGTAAGTATCATATGGCATCTTCTGATCGTCTCCTAACTGTACCAACTCAAAAGCTCTTTTCATTTCCTTAATCCATTTGTTAGCTATTACTGGATCAGTGGTATCATGAAATGCAGGTGGATTCACATTCTGAAAAGCCTTGAAAGTGACAACTTGTCGAGGTGGTACTGGTGGTTCAGGTGGTTGGTGTAGTTCACGGTTATCTTGGTTTTCAATTCGTTGTTGAAGAGTTAGTTGTTGTTGAGCTATAGCATTGTTTTGCTGTTGCAAAGTTTCCAGTAATCGAAGAATATTTGGGTCTGTGGTAGATGTGGTTGTTGGGTTCTTCTTTTTGGGAGGCATGATCCTGAAATAAGAGTTATATCAAAACAGGTACGAATGATGAAATAATTCGAGGGTATTGCATGGCATTCTTATTTACTTATGAGGTCAAGTTTCAAATTAAACAGATATGGTAATGCATACAAAAACGTAAAATAACAGTTGAGAGCAATTGGAACGATAGTGCATAATAATTGAAATTTTAAAGTCACAATACATTGGGATTAGGACAAAGTCTGATTCTAGGAATAACATGCTTATTTAAAGGAAACAATTGGGAATTTCTACGAAGTCTGATAATACAACAACATGGAAGGTAGATAATGGAAAGAACTAAGGCTCCACTCCATCAGAACGGGGCTTGGTAGTCTTCTCCTCTCGAAGCGTCTTCACAATGCTCTGGAGCTCATCTGCCACCATCTGGATGATATACTGGCTGGTGTGGTCTCGGTGTGATGGCATCTCCTCAAGCTTAGTGTTGACGTACTGAACCAAGGCCTCAAGTCTCGCAGTCATCTGCTCCTTAGGCTTCCCTTCATAGTTTCGGCTGTCCGGGTACATGTTCTTCAGTCGGTCTATCAGTCGATCGTACTTGCCCTGAAGCATGTGAAACTCGCGCCTCAACTCAGCATACACGGAGAAAGCAATAGTGTCGTCCGACCCAGAGGGTGTCGAGGAATGCGCCCTTTGCTAACAAACCAATAAGAGGAGTATTAATAATAAATTTACTTAACCTACTCTCTCACATATTATCTATAACCTACACGTATATTCTATAACCTATTTGGGCTGTCCAGGGACTCTAAACCGTAGCTCTGATACCAAAACCTGTCACACCCCCAACTTAACAAACAAAATAAATATAACTATTACAATATTTAGAAGAAAGTAAACATAACCGAATCCAAGATCTTACAGTTTAGGGTTTGGAACAGCCCAACACTACCATCTATTACAACTGATTTCAATATCGAGTCCTCACACAAAACTATCTCTTATTCTACCTGAGCTCGGACATACGCATCAGCGTCACAGCTCTTACGTGCTGTCTGCTTGAATCTAACCATAGCTGCTAGCTGTAATATCAGGGTAAAGCAAGGAGTGAGCCAAATGCTCAACAAGTGCTAAACAATACGATACAAAACATAAATCGAGATATATATATTAAAGAATGGCAATGTGAAGACATAACCAATAATAACAAGAGATAAAACTTTGGGTGATGGCATCATTTGCTTGTATCAAAACATTTTCAAAATCGTATCTTAATCAAAATCATTTTATGACGCTACGGATTACAGCCGGTGATCAGCCGCGAAGTAATCCCGAACCTCGCTGGGTTCTAAAACATTAATGGGATCCCTAGGCAACTTTTAAGCCTATAATATAAGTGTGGAAAGGACTCGCGTCTCATTCCAGATCCACAATTCAAAGAAAACATTTATCCCCCTTTGGGACTGAAAATCCACATTTTAATCATTTCAAAAACTGATGCCGAATTATAATAAAATCTCTTAAGTAGTGAACATTTTTATCAAGGGATTATAGGTCAACTTTGAAACACTGGAAATATGACACTAAATCTCAGGGCCATGATCCACTAGACTTTACTATATTAGGGTAATTGAGAGGTTTCCATAAACAAGAACTTTGACAAGGAAATTTAGCAAGGCTATTGGATAATATGAAAGAGTAATGCCAAACTAGGCTTAAAGCAATGGTTTTCGACGAGGTACAAGTGCTAGAACATCAAGAAGATAAGCTTCATGAATACTAAGGGTGTTAGGGTAGGAAGAAATGATCTTTAACTCAAGGTATATCAGGATTGTCAAACTTTAGGGTAAGAAATAGGGGTATCAATCAATTATGGACAACTTTGATGAATATCTGGCTTTTAGGTATCAAGGTAAAGTTTCTATAGGGGTTCAAGCATCAGGGTGAGATATCAATACTTTAGGAATCATTTGTATGTTGATCAAGAGGATCAATCAAGTATTATAACAACTCTTTATTTTATCATGACATTCCAATTACTTTAATTTACTAACGTGATAAGACCTTTGATCTACTTACAATACGTACTTGAGGGTTCATGGAATTTCTATATAATTCAAAGATAGACGTAAGAATCGCTTGTTTCAAGTATATCAAAATGACTCAGGATAGTCGCATCAATATATACATGAACTAATTGTTACACATTTGCAGTGAATACGAAGATAGGTTGAATCACTTGCCTTGAGAAAGCCTGGTCTGGTCTGGCTGGTAGGAGCAACTGGAAGCTTCACTCGACCTTTATGGCAAGTTTACCCTCGTCTCGAGATCCTACACAATTAATAATAACCTCATTATATTATACTCTCACCGACTCAACCTATTTACAACACAAATGGCAATTAGGCCTATATGCACGCAATTTATATTCACCTTATAAATATAATTATACACATAGCCACATATACTCACATATCATATTTTAATACCAAATAATATCACATACACCATAATGCAAAACTAGGCTTGGATGATCTCGATCCCCAACTTAAGTCACTTGGTCGCTAAACTAGACAAAGTCTCCAAATTTTGGCTTTCTTACTCAATGTGCCTTTATTTAACTATCCAAAACCTATTGACCCTCACTTGGGCCTTTTACTCTACTGGCTTTATACTATCTTTTAACCATAGTGGTCAACCTAGATCTCACTCGTAAGTGCTCTAAAACTATGTGTTAATTGAAAGTGCTCACTGGAGTAAATTTCAGAATGACATCCATGGTTTCTTGAGTGCATTAGACACTCTTAAACTACAAGTTTACCTCCAAAACTTCTACACTAGACTCTTCTGACCATAAGTCATCTCCCAAACTTTATGTGGCTCATGGGCCTAGCTTGGGCCTCCTTGGGCCTAAGCTTAAAGTCCATGGTTCCCCTGTTTTTCTGGGCAGAAAACGCCCCGACTTGAACTAACTTGTGACACAT
The DNA here is from genome assembly GCF_009905375.1 of Apium graveolens. NCBI lineage: Eukaryota > Viridiplantae > Streptophyta > Magnoliopsida > Apiales > Apiaceae > Apium > Apium graveolens. Next base: position 153,127,729 of record NC_133655.1, read on the forward strand.
GGTTATAATTCATATCTTATGAAATATGGCTGGAAAAACTCCTATGATACTCCCTCCAACTAAGGCCCAACAGGGCCTAATGAGGGCCTACCCATGACATGGTCAAAACTTCCTATTTCTAAGTTGTAACAAAACTGTCCCCTGCTGGACAGATTTTGTGATTTCACTTGTGCACCTAACCAAATGACTTATAAACCTCAAACAAATACCTAAAAACTTTTATATACTCCTAGTGCTAGCCTCTGGTGGTTTGGGCCTTAAAGTGCACAACAAATGCTCATTCAAAACTTCCCCATAAACTAGTGCATCAAATCTGGAAAAATGAAAACACCAACTAATCCCTTTCCACCTTAACTCCCACTTAATAACCAAGCACCCAACTCGTTCCAAAGCAAACCTAGTGTCTTAATGTCCTAAAATAGTGCCTCAAACAGAAGGGGAGATCATCCATGCCCAAAAATTAACAACATGCAACTAAAAATATGACATGCAACTCATGGAAAATACATAACAAGATTTCGGCTAGGCATAAAGTTTTAAATGCTTGCAAAATCGACTTGTACCTATTACTCATCCTTAATAATCATAAAATATAACTTCTTTTAACTATTAATAAGAAATTTATCATGGAAACAATCTATTTTAAGCACACATATTTCGAATTTATAGATTTTTAAACATAACACCATGATTTCGAAAAGAGTAGCATGCAAAACATGGTTGATCATCATTTTAATGTCTTAAAACTAGCATGCATGGCTAAACATAAATATATAATGAAATTTCAGTAGCATGCAAAGGATTTTAAAGCATGACATCTCCATAAAACACTTAGTTAGCACATATATATAATATATCTCATAGAGAGCTCTTGAATTCACAAGAATCAAGAGTTTCTCTTTGGAGATCACATAAGAACTACACATGCATCCATGGAACTTCAACTTCCAAGTCACAAAACTCTTGGAATGTATATAAGATGAATTTAGGTAGAAGATTTACACTTGGGAAGATGAAGAATGAATTGAAAAATGGAAGGGGGTGGGGAAATAGGCCTTCGGCCGAGAGCAATGGTGGGAGGGGGAGGAGAGAAAATTTGTGGTGTGTTGAGGTGTGGAATGAGTGGAATGACTTCTCCCACTTTGATTTTTTTGTTTTATGCTTTTTGGTTGACAAATAATGAGTGGAAGTGAGAACTTACAAAAATATCCTTTAGCTAAAGTTAGGCCATTTTGCATGCAAGGCTAATGTAGTAATTTGGTAATAATCAAATGAGTTAGTGGGGTTGGAAAAGTCTTATTTGCCCTTTGAGAGAATAGAAGGGTGAGTTGCATGCAAGGTCTCTTATGTAATTTGATAATTATAACAAATAAAATTTGTAAAGATTTATTTTTATAAAATAAAATACAAGTTCAAAAATTATAAAATTTATACCATAAAATAACTTGGATTTTTAGAAATTTTATAAAATCACTTTTGAAATTTGTGAACAAAATAACTTTTAAAAGAAAATTTCTCCAAGGTTTAGAATATTCCTTATAAATCAAAAATAAAGGAAATAAATAAACTCTTGCTTTAAAAAATCATATACTACATAAAGCAAATTTAAAATGCAGAAATTTTTCATTCACACAAGGTACAACCATTAAGTATATTCACTTACGGCTTTAATATCACACAAAATCCACAGATAATATTACATAAAATGCCGGTCGTAACAGTCTCAGTTTCACCGCATCCTCAGACACACCATTGAACCTGAAGGTGTTGCAGATCTCTATGAAATCCTTAATGTGCGTATTGGGATCTTCCGTGGAGAATCCCCAAATTGGACTGAATTATGTGCCCATTAAATTAGGCCAGGCTTGATCTCAAAGGTATTAGTTGCGATGGCTGGTCTGATAATGCTAGACTGAATGTCATTGAACTTTGGTTGAGAGTAATCCATCAAAAACTTCGGATTCGTTACTGGTTCTCCCATTGCAATAAAAATTAGATTACCTAAAACACACGACTAAAGTAAACCTTGTAAGCAAAAGAATCTGAGTCAGTGAACTTTAATGACCACTGATAATAAGCACATAAACTAAAAATTCATACTGAGTCCCCGGTAGCGGCGCCAAAAACTTGTTAGGGCGAAAACACACGCTAAAATTACACACAAGTATACGCGTTCACAAGTAGTATAAGATATAAATCAGATTCGTACCCACATAGACTCTTTTTAGTTAACTTGAGATTATGCACCTATGAAACAATGGTATGGCTATCACTCAATGCTAAGACAATAAGAAGTTCAGATGTTTATAACTAAGATTAAACTAACATGCAAATAACTAAGAATAAAAGTGATGGAATTTATTTTATGAGACTAACATGGGATTCTAACTTCATTAAATACTTCATTCAAAGTCATTGTTCTTAACCTTAGCATGCAATGGTGATGATAACTAATCAGATAAAAAGAAACTAGTAAACGACAACTTTCGTTGTACGAATACCCTACTACCAGACATCCACAAAAGAGATAGAAGCTGAATAGACACCAATTATGTTGAGACCCTATATGTCTATAAAATTTGACTACATAAATATTTAATGCACAAGTTATCTATCGTGATTACATAGGGCAAGTAAGATGGTTAAAAATTACCTATGAATCATGCTTAATAAATACATGAACCTATGCTAGCATGGCAAGTTCTAAATCTCTATATTCACTGTCGCTTCAATAAAGATTAACAAACTATCTCCTATGTTCGTGACGCACATAAGACGAATACGCACAACCAATACTAGGATATCATACAATCACCACACACTTAGGTATCAAAACAATTAACTATAGAAATCCATAAGTAAATCCGTTAAAACCCCACAACAACGATTAGTTCATAACCGAACTCATCGTCACTATGGGTTCCAATGAAAGCATGGTTAATAAGCTAAGATAAAATAGGTCTGAAATAACTTAATAAAAATAAAAAAATACGTTAACAAAAGTATTAGGTTCAAACAACAACGAAAAAAGCATCTAAGATTACACCTTAAGCAAAGAATCACAAGTAAAAAGAAGATATTCTTCTCCATCGTTGTATTGTGCTATTAGGTCTTCTTGTTGCTATCTCCTTCCTCGTTTCTGAAAAATGTCTTTTCAAAGTATTTAAATACCAGCCCAACTGATCAGGAGTCCAGAAAATCAATCTTATAATAGAATCGGGATTCTTGAAATTTGACATAGCGCGGCCGACCTGCATACTAGCGCGGGTGCGCTCGCTTCTTGACAAATGGGCGCGGCCGCTCCCAAGACTGGCGCGGCCGCCCCGACCTTCTGAAAAATCTGAATTTTTCTACTTTATTGACCTTCTCGGCTGGTTTCTTGTGCGCAATTGACTGAGGTTCCATCCTAACACCCTTTTAATCCTAAAACATGTAATATTCATTCCTTCTTTCGAATATGCCCTGAAATGCAAAACACTACGAAAACACATCAAAAACACAAGCATCTTGAGTACAAAACACCAATTCGAGCCTTTACGAAGCGTTCTAAGTGGATATAAATTCCACTTATCACTGACACTGGTGGGGCTACCGGAGTTACTGGTCATGTCGTTGTCCTCTCGGATGATGATGACGACATCTGATAATATAACCAAAACACAAGACAAGAGAGGGTCACTTAGCATTCCTAGAACTTATAAATTCCTAACCTTAGAAGCTATCTAAACCCTAATAATATTATTCCTATCTTATGTGATCTCCCTATCTTATCCTAATCCTAATGTTCATGTTTCAAGGACCAAAACCTACAGCTCTGATGCCAACTATAACGCCCTTGAAATCTGGGGTCTAGATCTGGGGGTTACTCACTAATCACCAATATAATACCAACTTGTATAACAATTATGAAAAAATATATCTAACCCCTTTACATTTATCTAAGATCTTTAAAGGTTAAGGTATGAAAACAAGAACAACACACTACCTTTATTACAAACCCAAATATAATATTTCACATAACTCTCTTTATTAAAAACCATTATCTAACAAGTTTTTAAACTAATTTCATTTTATTCCAAACACACACCACATCTATCTATACTACACCTGCTCAGGTGGCTCAAAACTCTCCTCTCTTATCGGGATCAGAACCTTTGGTGCTAGAGGGTCCCGCTGCTTGACACGCTTTTTACCACGCGAGTCCGAATAGGTTTCATTCTCTTTCTTGACTGAAAAAGACAAAATGAATAAAAACAAAAAAGGGTGAGCCATAATTTTCTTAGCAAGTCCATAATATATAAACAATATTATAAGAAAGATAACTGAAACGGTAAGCTGATTGTAACTGTACCTATATATTTCTGAAAAGGAGAACGAAGGCCACTACAAGCGATTATCAATAAACTAGACTGGACACAAGTTCGCACCCATATCCTACTGATCAGTCAGGATATAGTGCAGATCTATACCTCTATGTATAGATCTATTCGGGTACCCAGGCTTTACAGCCCAAAATATGGATCCGGTCAATTCCCGGTCCATAGGATCAAGTGTATATCCGATCCTCATCATCACTATCCAGTCCACAGATGAGCAACCAGAATAATCGGTATGCTTTATTTTATCCCAACATCAGAATATATCAGGATAAATATAATATGTGATCTATTGAAATATGAATAGAATATTCAGTATATCAAGAGAAATTAGGAATCAAAATGAAATACCATTAAAAGAACAATAATTGTGTATCAGTGTAAGTGAACAGAAATTATCAGTGTTTGCTGAGTTGAGAATTGAAGTAGAAGAAATCAATTCACTATTCTGAATTTAGAATAGGGAAAAAACTTGCTTGTTACGTTATTTACCGTAAATATATCACAGTTCTCTAACACTGGCTCGGTTCGTCTTGTTGGCTTCGTCTCTATCAAAGAAAGATACTCATTTAGTCGACACATATCTTAATTGTGTATCAACCCGACTTCACGTAGCCCTTATCGTCTACCTGTACGCTTATAATTGACTCGTATAATAATTACTATCAATTAGGACTCAATTAACTACATAATTCGCATAACACATAAGTCACATAGTCATTCTGATTTAAAAAAATATTTTTAGAATTGAAATCGGATCAATATTCGCATTATCGGAAAATATCTGGCTCGTTTCCTAATTTTCGGAATTTATTGGTCTCGTTTCTATACTCAATAGGATCTATAAATAAATAACTATCGAAAGCCGACTCGTTTCCAAAAGAAATTAAGATTTGAAACTATTTTTATTGAAAACATATCATATTTCTAAGTCAAAGGGCTTCCGTTTCATTTAAATCGGATAAACAGTTCAATTATAACTAAATAAATAGGGATAAATCAATTTAGTATTCAAAATAATTGAACTTCAAATATATTTTTAGGAAATTATCTTGGAAAAATCAGAATTAAAAATAATTTTTTCATAATTTTTGGAATTAAAATGTATTTATAATAAATTACTGAAAATAAATTGATGAATTATCAAAACAATTAATCATTTTTAAATAAATAATAAATAAATAATAAATAATAAATAATTCAGAATTTTAGAAAATATTTCAAATTTATTTATAAAATAAATCCATTAATTAATTACATTAATTAATTAATCAATTTATTTAAATAAATAAAACTGATATTTATAATTTATAAAAATAATAATTAAAATATCAAAAGCAGTTGCCAGAAAATGGGTTTGGGTCAGAATGGATCAAACCGGGTTGCAAAACGGGTTGCAACCGGGTCCTGAAGAATAATCGGGTCAGGAAGAACTCACCAGAAAATTCCCAGTTTTCGGTGGGTTTCACCGGACTCCGACCAACCAAATACAGGCCAAAACCAACATCGTTTGATCAGTTTTTCAGCTGGAATCGATTCCAAATCGATTCAATATCTCAAATCAACCATTCCATCACCAGAATCATCTCGGAGACACAACCTCCGATCAAACCCGACTATTTTCCGGCCTACTAGCAAAATCACTAATTTCTACCTGAAACTTCACGTTATATTGTTTAAATCAAAGCTTGAAACATGTACAATAAAAACCCTAACATCTAACATACCAAAGATTACTCATACTCAAAAATGTATAAATCAAAAATTCGTATAAACCCTAGAATCAAAAAGTCCTATTTCGAACATAAACCCTAGAAATCGAAATAAAAAATATACGAATCAAAACATGAAATTGATGCTGTAAACCGAAAGAACAAATCAAAACCTTCAATTTGAGTACTTACATGACTGTATTTGATGCCAGAAATTGATCAAAATCGTTGCTTGATTGTTCAACCCGAAATCAAAGGTCTGACTCGAATTCCAGAGAATTTTCTGAATTTTCAGTATTTTTAATAATTTAATTATAAATAACTAATTAAAATTAGGCTATTTATAGTAGTAAAAATAATACTCCTAATTAAAATTAAGGCCCTAATTATACATCTAATTAAATTAATTGGCCCTTAATTAATAATTTTTGAGTATTAATTTTAAAATTTTAATATTAAATATATACAATATATATGCCAAAAATTCCCAAAAATTATGAATAATTCAAAAATACAAAGAAATTGAATAACTGAAGGTCCCATAATTTTAAAAAAATAAAAATATGATTTTTATGGGATTTTTGACCCCCGAAAGGGGCCGAAAAAGTCATTTTTCACGAAACGATAAAATTCTCAAAATAACCGGATGTTCAGAATAACGATATGGTACAAGCCATACTAGTCAAAATAAGGCCAAATATTTTATTTGAAATATGAGCTATTAAAACAAAGTTCAGGTCATATAACTTTTGATACGAAAACTTTTAACACCCAATAACATACCCGATAAATACCCGGAAAATATCCTGACAACACAGAACACATATAGCACATAATAGTTCGGGTTTTATGACTAAATACACTTAATAAAACCCATATTTCACCTTTATTATGATATAATACAATCATAATTTCCAAGTCGTTACACTAGTACACATCAATCCTTCAAGAAAAGCGTTAGTGTGGATACCGTAGAACGTAGATCGCGAGAGCGGGATACGTGGTGATTCAACAAGTTTGGAACTCCATTAATCCTCCATTAATGAACTCTCAAAAGATTCTTTAATGTAAAGATTCTTACTACGAATTAAATATCTATTTTCGCATGGATCCTTTGTAGGGTTTCAATTTTATTCTGGTTTCAATTTAATTTTACATCATTTTTGTTGCTTTTATGTGCTCGAAACCCAACAATTGTATGAGAGATAGTTGCGAAAGTGTTTAATTCGTTAATGTGTTTAACCGTTTTTGATATACAAGCATGTACGTGATTTTCCATATTTTGATGTTGATACAACATGTTTGTATATATAGGTCTGAATATATGATATTCATGTGAGTTGTATAATCATATGATTATATAATCTATATATAAACTGATTTATGTGTGTTCTTGTTATGAGAATCATATTAGATACATATTCTGAATCATAGGTTACAGGTTCCATAAAATTTGGGTCTGATGTCAGATTTTCGTGAATGAATACCTTATTCTTCTGTAAGGCATTTGACGTCGTGTACTGCTTGTAAACAGCGATTTAATGTTTTCAGAATTTGATTCTGATTTTTCTGATTTTTTCCATTTTTGTTTTATGATCAGATTATGATGGGTATGATATGTTAAGATCGGATTATGTGTTCTAACATGTTCTTATGTGTTAATTGATTATTGTGGATGGTTATGGCTTATGACCTTAGGTTAATGGTTTTGTTTTTTTTTAAATACAGCTTATACATGCTTAATTAGATTAAGGATGAATGTATTAGATACGACACCCATGTCATGCTTGCTAAAGAAGATAAAATCTGTAACGATTCAAGATTTTAAAATGAACAAACGATTATGTGATTCTCGTTTTATGAAACACGGAATAAAATACTAATCTTCTTTATTTCCGACATTGGGCGATTTTGTCAAAAGCGAGTTCATTGAACTTGTAAGGCTATGGGTTTAAGCAAGACCGTTGTGACTCCCTCACTACCTGGAAATTAAACCATTGACGAATATTGATTTGAAGTTTTTTATTCAAGGAAAACTTGGGAATTTCTTTATGATGGGATCGTGATCGTTTTAAAATTAACAAAACCCTAAAGTTAATATTAAGTTGATCAGATGCCTTCCAATGAGTCAAATGCGTTAACCCCTAAATCTATAAGGACGCCAAAGAGAAGTACTCTGATCTATTGTGGGAGATGCATTGAAGTATATTGATACTTTTTGACTATTGGGTTTGACTTATGTAAGGAATATGTTATGAACTTAATGATAAATTAAACAAAACACCTTAGTAGATTTGTCTTAGTGAATTTTGTAGCTCTCAATGGATGATCTAATATAATCCCGGCAGATGAACTTTATAGTCCCGATGGATGATAATTTGACATCCATCGAGAGTGTAGCTTATGTAACAAATAAGTAATGTAGCATATTTATGTAAACAACATGTTTTAGTCTAGTAGATTATGTAGGGTTCTCTAAGTCATGTTGACTTCTAGACTGATATGCAGAATAGGTTGACTAATTGTAAATATGAGATGTCTTGTAATTTTGTATAATTGAAATAGAGTCAAGTGACAGATAGTCTCCCGATGGATGATCTACAAGGCTCCCGACGGATGATCAACATATTCCCGATGGATGTTCAACTTACTCCCGACGGATGATCATATTGAAAATAGTTGTTGATAGTGACAACACAGTCACATGCGTCGGGTGTTTGCAAAAGGAATGTGGCAGCCTGTTAAGTAGGATTTTGAGAACAAAGAAGCATTACCATTTTCATGCTAATGTGAAGATATTCAAAGATGCTAGAATAGAGTAATGAAGCAGCATGGAGTTAGACTATATATAGTTTTGTTTTATTATCTTGTCTTACTGTCATGTAACTTGGTGATATATAACCAAGTGTAGCAAGTAGAACATTTAAAACTAAGCAAGCTTATTTTTCAGAGAAACATATCAAGTTGTATTCTATAAGAATTTCTCCGTCGTTTTGTTTATTCAACTTGTAAAGCAGCTGTGAGCTATTCAAAGCTTCACAGAGTTCTCAATCTGATATATATATATATATATATATATATATATATATATATATATATCTGGTGCATACTTTCAAATCCACCAGAAAGTTTTAAAGGCTGTTTTTTATTACTTAGTGTTTTGATTTCTATTACTCTTTCATTCCGCATTATTGTAAATAATATATTAGGTTAAAACAATTTTAAAATCTCAAAAAGTAACAAGAATTACATTCAACCCCCCTTTTATAATTCTTGTTGTATTGTTAGGGAATAATAACTTAACTAAGTTACCATAATAAGATTGTGAACTTAGAGGCATAGAGTTTGGCGAGATTTATTAGATAAATATGAACAAATGTTGTTCCACCAAGCTATCCAAGAGTTATATAGTTGATATAATTGACAAATATTGTCTACCTAAATAATCATGTTTTAGGAGAAAAGCCAAAGCTGACCTAACGCATGGTGAAATATGGATCTTGGCTCACTAGAAAGGATATATAAGATATTCTTTTTGAATTAATAGGTAGGGTTATTGATTTGATAAAAATAGTGGAAAATATATATTGTGAATATATATGAATAATCACTTGAACATAATTTAATGATCATCTGTAGACTAATTCATTTTATGCACTTTAATATTGTATATATCAAATGACAAATAACACAAATAACATGAAATAATTTCCTCAACTGAAATGGGAACTTGAGGATTGTCCTCAGGTTCAAGGATGTCACTCGAACCCCTCCCTTATTTCTTCTAGCTGAGAATGAAATATATGCTGAAAAATATGCTTACCATAAGCAAATTGATTATGCAACTGATGTTTCATGTCTCATGCTTGTAATTATGAGTGTTGAGCTTTGGAAGCAACAAGAGCATATTGATGCTTATGATGTGATTGAGCACCTTCAAAGGATGTTTGGAGGATAGGCTTGTCAGAAAGATTTGACAATAATAAGGCACTATACTTTTCCATTAATGGGAGAATGATATCCGGTTGGACCACATGTTCTAAAGATGATATATATACATACCTTGATATTTTGGATTTCAAGAATGGTCTAGAGACTCAACTTGATTTGATCAAACAATCTTTGAACAAATTTTATTCTCAGTTTGTTAAGAACAAATGGAATGAGATAGATAAAACATTCACTGAGTTGTTAGGCATGTTTAGAACTGCTGAAAACAACACGGTAAAGACATGAACTACGTCCATATTAATGGTGTACACATGGAATGCAAATGGGAAAGAAACGTGGACATGCGAGGTTAAGATTTGATTTTATTCAGTGCCAAATCAAAGTCCAATCCCAATGGTGTGACGCCCTCCAAACCCGGGTCAGAAGTTTGGGGTTCACAACACACACATACACAATATATAAACCTGTTTATAAAATTATATATGCAATGACCCTAACTTACATAACCACGGATCGCAACAGGTTAAAGTATGAACACAAGCCACAACCTTAATTACTTTACAGCATACCAAATCCCAACTAGTTTAACTTACATCTAGATAATAAAACATTATTACAAACTTTCAAACTCAAAACTAAAACAAAAGTCTCCTTCTAGCTCATTCCGTCTCAACCTGAAATCCTAGCTCGCACACTGTTCTAGGGATCCTCGCTACCAACAACTTCCTTCTTTACTGGGAAAAAAGATAAACACATTCGCAAGATTGAGCTAAATAGCTCAGCAAGTCACAAAGACAATACTGAGATTAAACAATGATCAAATAAAAAGATCTAAGGAATTAAATTCTTGTTAAGCAATGATTAGAATTGGATATTCACTTTTATTTTAAAACCAAGGTTAGGCTGATGATCAGTCACGCACTAACCCCGAGCAAGGCACACAGCTTTGCTCTATAAACTGGATCCAAGGCACACATTGGCCTAATATGACCACCAATTTGGTCTGACCACGAATCTGGTCCACATTTTAAAAAACCATCCATTTCTATAATAACAATATAATAAATAATGTAATTCAATAAACAGAATCATAAACAACATTGATAAGACATTCGTCTCAAAGCATAGGGTAATTTGTAAACACCATAAAGGTATAACAAGGTATGTATAAAGATTGGCTTCCAGCCTGTAAGAGAATAAGAGAATAGAAGAACAATGATTTAAGGGTTACACAAGGATTAGTTCTATGATGTAGAAGGTATGAATTTATACATTATGCAAATCCATTTCAGTAATCGGTGTATGGTATGTATGTATTTGTGGAGTAGAATCGTATATATGTAGTTCGTATTTGGGAATTCAACAATCAATGGTTTACAAAGAATAAGACTTACGGCTCAAAGATCAATTGAGGTGATCAGGATTCAAGGTTAAGTAATTCAAAGAACTTGCAATATAAAACAAGAACTATTTGGAATACTTTGTAACATACTTCAAGAAAGGTTTAGAACACTTAGCTTATCTTGATTGACTTCCACTTTACTTGCACACGTCTATCGATTCTTATTCACCGATTACTTTCTTTTTATTTCTACGCCTCACTTTGTCATGCCCCGACTTAACAATAAATATTATACAAATTATTACAATAGTAAACAAAAGGAAATAAATACATCCGGATCCAAGATCTTACAGTTTAGGGTTTGGAACAACCCAATACTACTAACTATTACAACCTGATTTCTTATATCGAGTCCTCACACAAAACAATCACTATTCTACCTGAGCTCGAACATACGAATCGGCATCACAAGTCTTACGTACTGTCTGCTTGAATCTAACCATATCTGCTAGTTGTAATATCAGGGTGAAAGCAAGTAGTGAGCCAAATGCTCAACAAGCGTTATAATATACATAAACAAGAATAAAAGAATAACAATGGAAATGAAAGATTCAACAATATAGTAACAAGAGATAAACTTTCAGGGTGATGGCATCTTTTCTTGTGATAAAACAATTCAAACCCATTTTTGTATCAAAAACCATTTTATGACGCTACGGATTACAGCCGGCAATCAGCCGCGAAGTAATCCCGAACCTCGCCGGGTTCTAGAACATTAATGGGATCCCTAGGCAACCTTTAAGCCTACAAATTAAGAGCGGAAAGGACTTGCGTCTCAGTCCAGATCCACTATTTAAAGAAAATATGTGTTCCCCTTTGGGACTGAAAATTCACTTTTTAACTTTTTTTATTTTAAAAATTTATTTGATGCCAAGTGACGGTTACACTATTAAACAATGAACATCTTTATCAAGGGTTCTAGATCAACTTTAAAGCCATGATCAACTAGACTGATACCTTATCAAATGGAATCGCAAAGTTTCTATTCATAATGAATCTAACAATGAGGTTTCACAGGGTTGTTGGATAGTATAAAGGAACTAAGTCAAACTAGGTTCAAGGTAATGGTTTCAGATAAGACATAGGTATTAAAATGTAAAGAAGGTGAGCACACTACACCATTAGTGGCCTCTTGTAATGGTTTTTCAGTGTAACCAGCTAAAGTGTGACTATAGGTGTCTTAAAATTATTTTTAGCTATTTATGGTTACACATTTTTTCATTGTAACCATTGGTCTAATTTAGTGTAACCATAGAGAAAATGAGGCATCTACGGTTACACTATAACTAATGTAACCGTTGGTCTTAAAAATAGTGTAACTAATAACTGAATTTATTGGGCGGTTGAATTAAAATCAAATCCAACTGAGCGGGAGGTTAATTAAAAAACACAAGGGGGAATTATTACCTCAACTACTACATTGTCCAAAAATTAAACACTCTCATTTCTCACTTAACACAAACTCATACAAATTAACTCACACTCTCATCTCAGTCAAACACGCACATAAATTCACCCGGCCCTGTCCTAAAATTCACAAAATCAAACACTCACCAAAATTCACAGATTCACTCACTCACTCACCCTCAACACAAACTCACTCACTCACCCTCTCACTCACTCACCCTCTCACTCACCTCTCACTCAAAACTCAAACACTCACCAAAATTAGGGATTTGAATCAATCGGAGTTTCAAAATTAGGGTTTCGGTTGCTTTGGAATTGGGCTTTCAATCGGGTCTTCGGATTTGGGTCTTGAGTCGGGTATTGGATTAGGGACTTCAAAAAAGTCTTCTATAGGTATACTTCTCTCTTTTCTCTCTGTTTATGAATGTGTTTATATATTTTTTTATGTTTTCTCTCTGCATGTGATTTATTTTTTATTGCATGTGATTTGTTTCTCTGCGATTTGTGTTTTTTTGGTGGGGTTCCTCACATAATCGAATGGTGTGTTTTTTGTAATTTTTTGGTTGTTATTTTTTGTTTTTTGTTATTTTTTTGTGATTTATTTCTGTTTTTGGTTGTGATTTATGCTAGAAATAATGTGTTTCTGAGATTGGTTTTTTTGTAAATCCATAACTTTCTTTTGTGCCCGTGTTAGTTTTATAAATTGCCATTATTTGGAGTACTTTAGCTTATGTATTCATATTCATATTTCCTAAATTGCCCTAGGAAACTCTGTTTAGTAAGAACATGAAACTTTTTGTGATAATATTTGTAATATTTTAGCTGAATGTTGGCGAGGGTAGGACTTTAATTAGTACGACTGTTTCGAGTGTTTATGATATGTAATGTATGAGTATAAGTATGACTGCCCTGCAACTGATATAACATATATGCATTGTTTATTAGTTATGAGCTAGGTGCCGCATATGTAGTCTGATTCTGTTGGTCCAGAGGACTACCGTTTTTTTAATGTCGCCTCAAAATGTAAATTATGCATGATTCTCTGTTTAGGTCTGTTGTGATAGTCGAGCATCTAGGTTGATGCACACAGGCCTAGGCTATCTTAGACGCAAGGTTGTATAGTAGACTATACATAGGTAATTATTGTGGCTGACTGTATTCATGTTTTACGTATAGTTGGTAGTCATGACAGAGAAAGGTAATACTTGGTTGAATCTTCCCAAGTAAACCAAAGGTTATATGGATGGAGTGAAATTATATGTGAAGAAAGCGATGGCTAATTTTGGTAGTAGGACGAAATTAAGTGCCCTTGTCGTAAGTGTGAAAATCGGTTATAGTGGGGTGGTAGTGACGTTGAGAGTCACCTCATCTGGAGTGGACCTTCTTTGTCATTTATTCAATCAATTTACGATGTTAGTTTGTTGGCAGACAAAACCGATAATGTAGAATTTGAACATAATACTAGGTTTGGAGATAATCTAGATGACATGTTAGATGTTATATACAACGACGTAGGACCAAATGATGATGCTCGAAAATTTTATTGACTTGCTGATGAAGAAAGCAACCCCTGTACCCCAGTTGTAAGAATTTCTCGTGATTAAGTTTTTTAGTTAGGATTTACCATTGGAAGTGCTTAAATGGAGTGACCGAGGTTGCATTTGGAGAGATACTGTAGTTGTTAAAAGAGGTTGTCCCAGATATTAACGTGCCTTCCACTTTTAATTTAGCTAAAAATATCATCAAAGATCTTGGTCTTGACTACAAGAAGATAGATGCATGTCCGAATGACTGAATCTTATATTGGGGTGATAATAAAGATAGAGTTTGTTGCGAAACTTATGGTGTTTCTAGGTGGAAAGGTGTGGAGCAAGGTCGGGAACAAGAATTGGACGTTAATAGTAGTAGAATTCCTGACAAAGTAATGAGATTTTTCTGCTCATCCCAAGGCTACAACAACTGTATATGTGCAAATATTTTTCTAAAAAAATGGTATGGCATGCAGTTGAACGAAAGAAAGATGGGAAGTTACGACATCCAGCTGATGGTGAAGCCTCGAAGACCATGGACGCCAAATATCCCGAGTTTTCATCAGAACCTCGCAATGTCAGATTGGGTATAGCTACAGATGGGTTCAATCCATTTTGCAAGATGAGTGCCACACACATCACATGGCCAATTGTAGTCGTGAACTATAACCTTCCGCCATGGCTGAACATGAAACCAGAGAACTTGATTCTCTCAACAATTATTCCTGGTCCAAATGATCCAGGGAACAATATTGATGTCTACATGTAACCTCTGATTGAGGAGTTGAAAGAGCTGTATAAAATAGGGGTGGAAACTTATGATGCTGCAACTAATCAGAAATTTACATTACGAGCAAGTGTTCTTTGGACAATTTCTGACTTTCCGGGATATGCAATGATGTCGGGGTGGAGCACAAAAGGGAAGCTTGCGTGTCTAGTTTGCCATTATGAAATATCATCGATGTATTTGAAGCATAGCAAGAAATTGTGCTATATGAACCATCGGAAATTCTTAGACCCAAATCACAAGTGGAGATTTGACAAAAGAAGATTTGGTGAAGTAGACATTGGAACAAGTGCTCCTATGTTAACTGGGAGACAAGTTGCCGAAATTCTCGATGGTTACGAGAATTCTTTTGGTGGGGTGGGTAAAAAAAGAAAAGTTAGTTGCGATATCAACCCTTGGAATAAAAAATCAATCTTTTTTAACTTGCCATATTGGAAGGACAACTTAACTCGGCATAACCTTGATGTTATGCATATTGAAAAGAACATATGTGATAGTGTTTTAGGCACCTTGCTAAACATTGGTGGTAAGATGAAAGACCATCTAGCAGCTAGGTTAGATTTGCAAGATCAAGGTATTAGGAAGGCGCTTCATCCTATGCCCTCTGCTGATGGAAAACATCTTGAATTTAGGACGACAAAGTTTGACATGACGAACAAAGAAAAGGAAATATTTTGTTCCGTTCTTGAAAATGCGAAATTCCCATACGATTTTGCTTCCAACATTAGCAAATGCGTGCAAGATAGGAAAGTGATGGGATATAAGAGTCATGATGCACATGTAATTATGCAATACCTGTTACAATTTGTTGTCAAAGGATCATTAAAGCCCGAGGTTGCAGTACCCCTGATCAGACTAGGTGAATTTTTTTAGATGCTTCTGTTCTAAAGTCATTGAGTTGGATGAAATAAAAAGGTTGCAAGAGGAGATTATTGAAATACTTTGTCAACTTGAGAATGTATTTACAAATGCCTTCTTTGACATTATGGTCCACCTACCGGTACATTTGTGCAAGGAAATTCAATATGGTGGACCAGTCCAACAAAGATGGATGTACTTCATTGAACGATACCTCGGTGTATTAAAGAAGTATGTCCGCAATAGGAGTAAACCCCAAGGATCCATTGCGGAAGGTTACCTTGCTCACGAATGTTTGACATTCTGTGCAAGGTTTCTCAATGATGACCAAAATAAATTAGTCAATGAGTCTCCAAGTGTAAATGCAGAAAAAGGTGGGTATGTTATCGATTTAGGGAAAAGCAAATACGGGAAGGACATTAACTTAGGTGAAGATACTTGGATCGTGGCTCATATGTACATTCTATTTAACTATGATGACAATGAAGTGGAAGACCTAATTGAGTAAGTCCCCTAAATAAAATACTTGACAGCACACTTCTTAAGTAAATAAAATAAAATATGAATTAAAAAGACTAATATATCATTTCTGTTTATAATTCCAGGAAACATCATAAGTTATTGGACTTCAACTTGGAGAATATTGCGAAGTCCAAACGGTATAAAACTGAAAAAACACATACTAATGCAGTATGTGAGTGGTTCAGGTCTGAAATTAGCAAAAAAATGAATGTTTCAAGGGAAGTAGCTTCCTTAGCAAAAGGTCCAAGATGACAGGCTAAGCGGTATAGCGGGTACGTAGTCAATGGATATAGGTTTCATACAGAGCAAAGAGATCGCAAGTGCACCACACAAAATAGTGGTGTCTTCTTGACAGCCGTAACTACTAGTTTCGCAAGTTCAAAAGACACAAATCCATCAGTTGGGGAAGTTAGTTACTATGGATCAATTCAAGAAATACTAGAAATTGACTATTGGGGAGCCTTTCGTGTTATTTTATTTAGGTGCATATGGTATAAAGATGACAAGGATTCATTTGGTTTTACTCGAGTTAATTTTAACCGAGTTTATCAAAAAAATGATCTCTTTGTCTTGGTAACACAAGTGCAGCATGTGTTTTATATTGAAGATCCCGTTGAAAAAAATTTCAACTATCCTATTAAGAAGTTATCAGCTGAGATTTATGAGACATAAGATAATTACGCAGTTGAAGACAATTTAAATGGCCAATTTTCAAATGACACAATTTTCCGTTCTATAATTGAAGAGCAAGCAGATCAGGAAAGTAGTTGGTTTAGGAAAGATGTTCCCGCAACACAGATTTGCAATCCATCATATCGGCTTCATGAAACTGATAATCATTGACTTGGTACATTTTTTTATGAAACTTAGGCATAATTAGGTATTAATTCTGTGAAATTAGGCATTATTTTTGTAAAAATTAGTCATTGTTACTGTGAAAATATTGGTAAATTGATTGTAAAAAATAGGTCTTATTTCTATGAGAATTAGGCATTATTTTTGTGAAATTAGGCATTATTTCTGTGCAAATATTGGTAAATTGATTGTGAAAATTAGGGCTTATTTCTATGAGAATTAGGCATTATTTGTGTGAAAATTAGGCATTATTTCTGTGAAAATATTGGTAAATTGATTGTGAAAATTAGATATTATTTATATAAATTACTTGGTAATTTAATTGTCAACTATGTTTCTGTGATTACTTGTTTTATGTTTATATTAAGTCTGGAATTAACATGGAATTCATGCATATGTGATTTGTGTTAGTCAAATGTTTGTATAATCTATTTTGTTTTAGTCTCAAATAAACATAAAAATTTATGTTATGTTTTAGTCAAGTAATTCAGTACATTGACTGGTCTCTATTTTCGTATTTTGTTGCAGGATGGACATCGACAGTGTGAAAGTTCAATTGCACCACAGTAGAGAATTCAAGAAGACCAGGTACTCTGGTGGCAAAGTTGAAACTTTTTACGTGGACCGTGACTGTCTTTCTTATTGTGAAATGATGGATTATGTTAAAGAGCTAAATTACAAGGAGATTGGAGGCTTATATGTTAATCGCAGAGGCTGGACACTTGTGACAGATGATCAAGGTGTAACCGAAGTAACTCGTGACAAATCAGATGTCTCTTTTTACATTGACAACACAGTTGACAAATCTATACCTCCAATGAAGCAAATGCAGCCTTTTGTGATTGTAAGGCCAAGATCAAGCCCTTTCAAAGTGGTGGAAAAGAATGTCGATAAAAGGACTTTTGTGACACTTAAGGATATTAATAATGAGAAGGAACGAAGAAAAAGCACAAGGAAGAAACTGAAGTTCAACACCTATCATGATGTGAGTTCTAAATACCAACCAAGTCCAACAGGTGCAGTTGAACCAAGTCCAAAATCTGCAGTTGAACCAATCCAAAAGCTGCAGTTGAACCAAGTCCAAAATGTGCAGTTGAAAAAAGTCCAGAAGTTATAGTGAAGGACATAGATGGGAGCGAAACTGGTGTTGGACAAATCGCTTTTTTGGAATCTGGAGGGAGTAGAGAGATGCTAAATGAAGTCGAAGGTGATGGATGCAATGACTATGAGATGAGAAGGAACAAGAATGTTGCAAAAAATAAAGCAAAGCTTCAGGTGCTTGGGTTGTGCAGAACTAAGCCTGCAAGTGAGACGGAAAAACGCAAAGCCAAACAACCAAATGAAGATGGAGCTGAAAGTGATTATATCCCTGATAATGATCACGAAGCTGGTGAACAAAGTGACCATGATGAGGATGATATTGGCAGTTCAAAGGTATATTTTTTTAATCAAATCATGTTTTACTACAAGAAAAATGTCAATAGACATCACACATTAGACATCGGTTGTAGGTGCCACTGATGTTAAAAGATTTAATGACATTACCCCGTGTTTTTCTGATGTCTTTGTTCTTTGAAGCCATCGGTTATTATTAAACTGATGTCTAAACTTCACCTAAAAAAAACTTTTCGCGCCTACCTTAATTTTTCCCCCTTAGTCAAAATCTGCCAATATCTGTTCCAAAATTTCCCCCCTTCACCAATTTTTGGTTCCCCCCTTCCTCACCATCTCTCTTCATCTATCTTCACATAATTAAAAAATAAAAACGGCCTCTCTCTCTCGAACCCCTTCATTCTCTCTCGAACCCCTCTCTCTCTCTCCTCGCTCACCATCACGATGAACTCCGTTCACCGTCTCACCATCTTACCATCTCTACTCCGCTTACATCTCTCTCAACTCAACTCATCTCATATTTGTTAATTATCTATGTTAAGTTCTGTACTCTGGTAAGTTATCTTTGTACTCGAATTGAAATTGTCTTCTCGGAAGACCAATTTTATAAATTGAGGGTTTTTGAAATCAAAACCCTAATTTTATAAATTGGGTTTTTATAAATCAAAACCCTAAATGTTTTATTAATTCAATATCTTTTGAAGTTACTAATACTTTTTCATTTGTTGTACACAGGACGTAGTTTGAGTAAAAGATTTAAAGATTTAGATAATTTGGGTGTTTTGTCTGTAAATTTGTAATTTTGTGGGATTTTTCTTTTTTGATTTTTGTAAATTAGGTTTTCATTTGTGTGCAGGGAGGATATGGCGAAAATTATACTTACATTGATGATGGGTTTCTTGTTAGTTGTCTTTATTGTGATTCCCCGGGTGTTTAAATCTGGTAAGTAGTTTGGTTTTTATTTGAATCTTGTTATATGGTTGTGGAAATTAGGCAAATGCCAATTTATGGATTTGTTTGTTTTTAAGGTTGTAGATGAGAGGAAAGCTGTTCAGTCGAATAATTTTGTCCAGGTACTTGAGTTACTTTCGAGTTACTAAGTTTTGTTAAAGGGTTTTGTTGAATATTAATATGTCGTTTATTTATATATGTACTGCTTCCTATAATTATCATTTTATGTAGTCTGTGTCTGACTAGTGGTGCTGGTAAAGTATACTAAAGTCTAATATAGAATACTAAATTGTATTCTTGCATTTTGTTATATCTTCATTCTACAAGATTCCATCAGCATTTTTATATGTTGGAAGATTGGTGTTATACATTTGACCCTGAGTGACAATCATGATTACTTTACTTGAAAGGCCCTGATCTACCAGATAACATGTAGATACTTGACTATCGCACACAACAACATTTTTTAACCGATTTAACGGTAATTTCAGAGGGATGTTGTTTATTAGGTGTCTTATTTTTGTCTCCTGAAAATAAGTGAAGATGAATGAGCTGATGTTTGATTGAATTTGACAATGTGGACAGTTGTTGATTGATCAGTTTTTTGTTATAATAAAATCATTGGACGGCAATGTAGTTTCTTTGATTGCAGAATTTTAATTGGATTCATGCCCTGCCTCTTTTTGCAGAAAGAATCCAGATTTGTTTGGTGAGCTTGCCAAGGGGCAGAGCCCAAAGGTTAGTATATACATGCCGCGCAAAATATCTTAGTGTGATTACTGCCTCATAACAAAGTTTTTTTATGGTTACTAAACCATGTCGTGATCCTAATTGTGTATTCTCTATCTACCGTCCTGCAGTTTTTGGTGTTTGCCTGCTCAGACTCTCAAGTTTGCCCATCTCATATCCTCAATTTTCAGCCTGGAGAAGCCTTTATAGTCCGAAACATTGCAAACATGGTCCCTCCATTTGACAAGGTTTGCACGTAAATAGAAGAAGATCTAGTATATGTACTAAACACATGTTTGAAAAATTCAGTATGCTATAGTTAAGTAGTTGAAGGGGAAATCAAAGTGATGAAACTTAACTTACTGCCTAATATAAGGCTAATGAATAATAGGCTGGCTAAAGCTCAAACCTGTGATTATTATAATGTAGGACCAGTTTTGGCTTCTGGCCATGGATAATTTAAGATGTGGTCTTATTTTATGATATTTGGAGTCAGTTGACCCTATATATGGCTAATGATGTAACATTATGTTCAATATTAAAAAAGTTGTCTTCTGGAAATTTTTGATGGCTTCCTAAAATATAGGGTCAAGTTTATTTCACAACTAGATCACTAACATGCATAAACTTCTAGGATCTTGTTCTGTTAGATGGTAGTTGTGAACTATTTAACCTGTATAGCTGTACCTTCGTCGGAAAGGAAAGTTTGGTTGTATATTAGATTAACAGATTTTAAGTCAACTTGATCGATGACTTAATTTGATTGGTTATTTGTTTAATTTTTCTATTTTCTTTGCTTTTATTGATAACATTTTAAATTGTCTTCCTCTATTTGTATGCTGCAGACAAAATACTCTGGAGCAGGGGCGACCATCGAATATGTTGTAGTTCACTTAAAGGTAAAAATTAATTTTTTTATCTTGTGGTACCGTACTTTATTCTTTTTCTCCTTGTTTGCTGATATTTGAGCAAGGCAAAGATCGATTAGGAGCTTTGAGTTGATAACAAATTATAGACTATTGTGGATGAAGGGGCATGCGGCAAGTTAAGTTAAGAAGTTTTAACACCGTTGCGACACTAGTGCTTAGTAACACTAAATAGATGTTTAAACCCAAGGAAAATTATGTGAAGAGACTTTTAAGTAAGTTGTTATTTGTTTAATATTTGGTTTTGACTTTTCTTGTGCATCTGACTTTTGGCGATTATTTTGTGTTTGGTTTTGTAGAAGCATGTACACGGGAATAACATTTACGATAAGCCATGAATGTACCTCAACTATTTGTTTTACTTTTGTGCAATTTATTTATTTCCTTGCATTTGCAGGTGTTAAATATTCTAAAAACCTTTTTGGACGTAACAAGATTCTCTCAGTTAAGTCTCGCAAGATTTCTTTCAAGGCTGCAGACAAGATTGTATATTTGATTTCCTTTATCTTTTACATTTTTTATTTTTCCTTGCTCTTTTTTTCTTTGCTCTTGTAATTTGTACCCCCCCAAAAGCATGACTTGGGGTCTGGATTTGAATGAGAGATTCTAGTGGACAGACAAATTTTAAGCAATAATTTGTGGACAGTACCTGTTGTTAAGTGTCTAAAAGCATGTCCTAAGTTTTAATTGGTTAATGAGATATTGATGCATAATAATTAATAGAAAGCCATTCAGAGACTTATTTTATATATTATTTTCTGGAATAAGCCCTATTCAGTGAAAATTGTAATCATGTGAGGTTGCTTTTACATCCTTCTTGGATTCACGTAGCATAAATATGCAATGTTTTATTGTAGAATTGCTAGCTTGAAACTTTATAGCATACTGGTAAATTGTAGACTACTTAAGCCGGTCACTTAACATTTGTTACTAAATTTACTTCAGGTCCTAAGAAGCATATTAGCAGAATGTTGAAAAGTTTTTCGCGGTGGTACTCTTCCTTCTCCCCAGAAGTATCTGTTCTGTTGAAGTTGCTGCTGAAGGCATCAGATTCTGCAGATTTTGTAGTGGTAAAGAATTCTATTAGCCACTCTGCTAGCAGTTTGCAGACTGGGTTGAATGATTTGAAACCTGTCATTGTTAAATCATTAGACAGAGAACCAGAGTTGCTTGTGAACCTTTTCAGAGGAATTCTTGATATGATTGAGACTTTAGGGACGTTTTTGTTATTATTGAATTCATTTTTGGTTGTTATTTTGGTCTAAGAATAATTTGATTTTTGTATTGTGTAAGTAGTGTAATAACTAAATATACATCACTTTTATTGTGTAAAAATTGATGTCAACCAATAAAATGCAAATCAGTTTTTGTGAGATAAAACTGATATATATGTGAAAATATAGACATCACTTTTAAAGAAGAAAAATTGATGTCAAAAAATTTAATGTACATCGCTTTTAGATAAACAACTGATGTCAAAGACAAATATGTTCAAGTCTAAATTGAACATAGACATCACTTTTTTTGGGATAAAACTGATGTATATATTGGCATACAGACATCACATTTCACTAAAAAAATCGATGTTTAATATCTGATTTTACATCACCCAAATAAAAATATTCGATGTCTATGTGAAAAAA
This sequence comes from Apium graveolens, assembly GCF_009905375.1. Classification (NCBI taxonomy): domain Eukaryota; kingdom Viridiplantae; phylum Streptophyta; class Magnoliopsida; order Apiales; family Apiaceae; genus Apium; species Apium graveolens. Next base: position 153,150,769 of record NC_133655.1, read on the forward strand.
AACATAGCTCATTATATATTTAATCTGTTGTAATAGGTGTAATTTATTTATTAAATTATTTATTTCTAACATTTTTTGTAAAAAACAATACATGGACATCAGTTTTTTTGCCAGAAATGATGTCTAAGCCAGTAAAGACATCGGGTTATGGCCGATGTCTAGAATAGACATCACCGACATCAACATCGGTTGATAAATAGCATAGACATCGGCCAAAAACCGATGTCTATGAATATTTTTCTTGTAGTGTTTATAGCATCATATCTTTTCAATACTTGTGATACTTGCTGACAAATGTAAATTCATGTAGAGACAAAAAAAGACCAAGAAACATAGAGTAATTCCAAGTAGTTCTGGTGGCCCCCGAACGCGTAGCCAGGCTAATAAACTGGTTGAAGAATCCCAGAATAAGGAACCAACTATGGGATCACCTGATCATGTTGATGAGGTATACTTGAATTTTATGCATTTCAATTTTAGTGTATGATTCCTGATAAAATTGAATTAAAATATTAAGTCAAAAATAATACGGCTAAAGTAGATTATATTGGAGAAGGTTGTAAATATTTCTAATAAATTGAAATTTTAATGATTATAATTTGAAGATAAATGAGACGCATGTGCTTACTGCAAAAGAAAAACTACAAGCTTTGAAATACGGCCCCGGTTCTATGGTTGCTTATAATGAATTACGGAAACGTGAGAAACTTGGCATTCAAAAGGAGATCCCGGAGCTTGAATCTGGAATGCAACAAGTGATATCAAAATTGGGTAATTTTATGCATAATATCTTTTTGTGCTAATTAGTTGCATCATATTTTAGGCATGTTTGTTTTCCTACATTTGATATTTATAACTGATGCATAGGAGGATTATGAGATACACCTGTTGGTGAAGCTCGAAAAAGAAAGAGAGGGAGGACCAAAATGAACCATGTTCATAACAGTACGGAGAAAAAAGTGATCACCCTGAACGATCAATTTCAACCTGTATCTTGTGGAGGAAAGTGGTCAATTTCCGAATTTAGCAACTTTTTGGGGACAACCCTTAGGCAGTTCGTGTCGCTTACGTGTGCTAGTTGGCATTAAGTTCCTGAAAAAGAGCTGTTATGGGAGTATGTCAAGGTGAATTAGTTTTCATGAGTTCATTATTTGTGCTACTATTTTTTGTTTTCTTATTTATGCATTTTTTTGTTGTTTTTTGTAGGATAAGTACATTATTCCGGAAGAGGCTAAATCGTGGGTTTTTACAACCTTGAGTGATCAGTTCAGGAGCACCAAAAGTTAAATTAAGCGAGATTATTATTCCAAATATGCTACGGATGAGGAGAGGTTAAAGCATAGGCCAAGGGATGTTTCTCTTGAAGATTGGAAGATTCTTTTGACATATTGGGGTGACGAAAAAGTTCAGGTATAAACTGTTTATTTAATTTCTCCTTATTAATTTTGTGTCGACTGTCTCCTTAATTACGTGTCAATTTCTCTTTATTATGTCTTAATCCAATAGGAGATAGCAAAAAGGAATGCGAAAGCACGAAAAAAGGTAACAGAGCCACATACAACTGGGCCGAGAACTTTTGCCCAAGTTACCAACAACTTGGTAAAAATTTTGTCACTTACTTAATTTCATTTTAATCATCCTAAATAGAAACTGTTAAAATATTTTCTGCACTAAATTGTACTTTAAATCTATGAATTTCAGCTACTTGACAGACTTCATAAATTGCCCGTGGGTATTGATGATGATGAAATGAAAGAGTTGTTAAAAGGTTCTGATGCTGATGTGTATTTGGAGACGCATAAACGAGATGACAAGCGCAGTTACAAGTTACCAGATGAGATGGCTAAAGTCGTTAACGAAAAAATTGTAAGTTCATTTTATAGATTTTAGCTGATTATTCAGATTTTCTAGTCTTATGATGCATTAATTTGTGATATTTTGTTTGCTGAAATTAGCAAAAAAAAAGAAGCTAAAATATGAGTGTGTAGTACTAAGGGGTTCATTAATTTAGTATAGTGATTATATGTGAGTTGAAATTAATTATTTAAGAAAATAATTAGTTAAAAAAACTAAGATAAAAAAGGTAATAAACTAAGATACATATAAAATAATGCCTCTACAAACTAGGATTACAAAAAAGATAATAAACTTAGATAGTACGTATAAAATAAAAATCTTGGAAATATAGAAAATTCCCGTTCAAAATGACCACTACTAGATAGATTCCCTAAAGTCTATTTGAATTTCATGAACTGTTATTGTTTGGTTCACCTAGAGTTTTCGTCTTGTCTGCTGGACAGTTTGTTAATAGTGGCTCTTATTTCATCTTTATACAGGCCAAGGTCCAGAAAACTCTGCAAACTGATGGTGTTAACACTGCCAATGAGTTGGTTCACGGCGCACAGAACACCGCCCATCTTACCTGATTGGAAGGTTGGTTCGTAAAAAACACCAAAAACCAAAGTCTCCAAGAACACCGCGTATAATATCGGTTCCAGGTCCAGTTCCAGTTCCAGAGCATGACTATGCAAAAATTCGGGCCGAACTTGTAATAACCCCAATTTTTGGAATTTTTGAAACACGGATGAATAATAACTTTTGCTGATGATGCTGATTAAGGAAAATTATCAGACCACGCTATATAGGAGTACTGTTATGGAAATTCTAAGATCGTATTAGTATTCCATAAAGTAAATAAGTGTATGTAAAGGTCGTTAAAATTCGAATCCGGACACTTTGTTTTTCCCGAAAATCTACCAGATTCCGAAAGAAATGAGTATAAGGTAACATGATTAAAAGGATTTAAATTCAAGGATTATAAGAGATGATCATAAAAGGAATATAAAATATTGAGAAAGGTTTAGGGGAACCCAAGTAATAAGATCCCGGATATGATCCCTCAAACGACGAATGAGAACGAAAGCTAAACGAACCGTAAAACAAATAAGCGACCAAGAGACAAGTTTGTACAAGAAGCCAATGATTGTGACATCATCAAACCACAAGGAAAGGACATGTGTTAAAAAGGTGACACAAGCATGGTGACATAAGCATGACAAAAAGAAGTGTGTTGTTTGTTGATTCTTGGCCATGCAAAAGTTACCATGGTAAAAGATCAAAAATTGCCAAGCCAAAAAGGAAATCAACCAAGCAAAATATCATAACACAAAAATTAAAAATTTGACTTTGCTCCCATGAAGAGAAGCTCTCGGCCAAAACAAACCCAGCAACTTCAAACTGTCATATCTCCTACAATTCTCACTCAAATGTTGTGTTCCATAGCTCGTTGGAAAGGTATTGAGATGTCCTACAACTCTTGTTCACAAGTCTCGTCCAAATAAGCATGGTAAGACCCTAATTTTTACAGTTCTTTCAATCATACTTTTAGAAACTTCAAATCCTAACTTTGTCTTCTTGATTTCTTTGGAAATATCAAGCTTGTAGGAGGCTCCCTAAGGCTTCCTAGCAACTTAACACCTCCCAAGGAAGGTATAAACTTCAAACCATAGCCTTTACTTTTATTATTAGTGAGTTTGATTGTTGGTTTTCTAAATGAGAAGCATGATCTTTGATTATTAGTAGTTTGATTTGAATTTGGTGTGATTTGCTGAATGAATCTTGTTATAGTTCATAGAACTTGATTGTGGTTGGTTGAGATGAAGAATCTGGAGAATAAGGACTGGTATAGTATTATGTAGTGGAGGTTTTGATGTGTTAATAATTGTGGGTTGTCTGGTGAGGTTTTGGTGTAGTGAGAAACTTGGAAAACTCGTAAACATAGCCGTCGTAATGCCCATTTTCCTTAGACTGTTGTACATGAATCTCGGACCAGATAACTCACTGACCAATCTTTAAATTTTCCATTTTTAGCTAGATTATGTCATAAGCTTCTTTTTGGTATGTGGTTCGCTTAGATCCGATTTACGGTTTAGGAGAAACGACCGTTTTAAGTAACGGCGTTTCGCGACCGAACCTTTACCCCTCGCTTTACTTTGAGACCTTGGTTAAGGCCCTTAAATGACTAATTGGAGTATGGAGCAATTATGTAAAGTGGAATAGGCAGTTGGTAGAGTACTCACGAAAGAATCGCCTTAAAATGCTTAATGGTTAATTTATTAAAAATGGTGGAGCCGAGGGTACTCGAACGACTTATGTGATTCGTTAAGCGTAGGAGTGACCATAAGCGAACGGTAGGGTTCAATTGATTAAAGTCTAGTTTCTTAAGCGACCGGGGTTTAATTCCGACTTATGTTGTTGTTCATAGGTTGTCGGACCCACTCTAAACTTAAGTCTATCCGCCAAAACTCAGGCAAGTTTTCTACCCATTATACTGTTGTTGTGATGTATATATGTATATGCATTATCTTGTGATAGATGCATGATGGTTAATTAGAAAATTTTGCGATATATTGGAGCATGCTGATATGGTATGTATGCATGTCTGTTTCGTAATCTTGATATCTATTTGTTGATTCAAATGCTTATAATTGCATAATACCTATGCTAGAGATAAGCAGTAGTTGCGTATACCCTTAGTATAGGGGACCCAAAGGCGAACATTTTTTAAAACCGGGAATCGATGTTCCCGAGTATTTAATATATATTTATATATAGATATAGATATAGTTTTCAAAACTATTAATCGAATAAGGTTTATTCGATAACTTTATTTTTATTAATGAATATTACTTTGAATATTCATTCGAGGACTTATGACTCGGGTTATTTTATTTAATGAATATTATCTTGAATATTCATTCGAGGACTTATGACTCTTTTTATTCTATTTAATGAATATTATTTTGAATATTCATTCGAGGACTTATGACTCCGCATATTTACTAAATAATATTCTTTATTTATTAAAGAATAATGTTTCGATAATCAAACTTATTTTCGATTATTTCAATAAAGATCGTACTTTCGTATAAGTATATCTTTGGTTATTTATTATTCATTTCAAGTATGAGTTTTAAAACTTCTACTTCAATTATTTTTATAAAGATTATCCTTTATGGGAATATTATTTAGATAATAATATTCAAATATTTTCTAATATATCAGGACTGATTTATTTCAATAAATCAGCATTACTCCAAACATTCTTAAAAATGTTTTCGAGTCTTCAAAATGATTTTAAAAGTTAGGGCGGATCCCAAAACTCATTTTTATATTTAAGATCCTCCTTTTGAAGGGGATTTAAATACTCGCTCAAAACCTGAGGGATCCGGCTCTGTGGTGTATTTTATATTCGCAACAAGGTTGCTGTTTTGAGAAAAGAATTTTTGATTACTTACCCAACACTCGGGAAGTAAAATTCTTAGAACAAGTTAATCCATTAACAGGCACCGCCTGGGAAATATCGGTGAATTTTCCTTTCCAACTAGATACGACTTCTTGGTGGAGCCGTATCAACAAGTTTCTACTTGGGGAAAGGGGGGACGAGCTTTACGTTTCAGATTCATGGATTTCATCTGAACTAGGAGTGGTGTAAGTGGTCGAGTGGCGTCGGCCCAGCCTTATTATATGGGCCCAAATGGCCCGGAACTTCCGCTAAGATGGTCCATTCCTTAGGACTCCAGTGTTCGGTTGACAACTAAATCCGACTGTTCTCCTCTACATGTAGAAAATGGTGGGGTTGCACTACTGCGACCGATCATCGTGAGTGGTCTTCCTGGCGCGGCAAACTCCTGTAATGAGTTCATCATCCAATTGGATATTTCTGCAACACTACCCAGAGCACTTCGATAGAAAGGCTACGGTTGGGCGATTGTTGAGTGTTGGCAGGGTCGAGTTTTCAAAATGATATTTTCATCAAATGAAGTATCTCGTAACTTCATTTTATTTTGATGATATTTCAAAGATTGATTATATACAAGTTTTGTCTTGTAGCTTAATCTATGGGATGAACTATTTATACCTTGAATGGTGGTAATTCAAGCAGTATTCGGAAAAGATATAAGTATATTGGAGTATCTCGTACCTTCATATTTTCAACTTATATCTAGTTAATGATTATCTTATGCATTACAAAGATTTTCAGATTAACGTTGAGACAAGGTTAGATATATGAGATCACCTTGCCACGATATTTTCATACAGTTATAAACTGGAACTCTGTGTATATTATACATGTCAGAGGATTTCAAAGATTTGAGAAGTATATATGTATATATATACTGAATATTTTGCGACTTCGTCACATTAAGATATCAAACTTGGTTCATTTCTTCTTGACCAAGACTTTCATGAGTACTATGAGAATGCTCATATATTGTTAATTATTATACATATTATTTCAGTGGGCTGGTTGCTCACCCTTGCTTTCTTCTTTCATCATACAACAATAGATAGACAAGATGAACAGGATCAAGCTCCCAATTCGTGAGCGGTTAGGAAACGTTCCGCAGTTTCCTGTAGGCGTTGATGCCGTTGTAGCTGAGGTAGGAACTACCAGTAGGCTAGGCTTTCAACTTTTGTTATGCCGGACTTATGTATATTTATGAATTGTAATAATGGCAAAGAATATGTAAATTTATTCAGAAACCCTTTTGAGGTGTAATGACTTATAATTATGGAATAAAATGACTTGTGTTATTTTTGGATATTCATCTCTGAGACTATAACTTGGGGTGGGTGTGTATATTGTGGGGTCACAGTACGCAGTAGTTGGTTGATTATTAAGATTAAGTATTATTAAGGGAAATGGAACTCGTGACAACTCGGATCCCCGACCCCGGATTTGGGGGTGTTACAGAACTTCAGAAAGAGATGGATGAGAAGCTTGATCAAAGGGTTCGCGAGATGATGAAAATATTGGCAGAGCAAAATCCAAATTTGAACATCAACCTCAATGCTTTGGATAAATCTGCAGAAGATTTGGATGGGTCTGGATCCGGATGAGTCGGAGTAGTAGTTGTCATGGTTACCCTTTAAATTTTATGAACTAGTACGTTGTTAAGTTAGAAATGGTAATTAAATTTGGCCAGGGTACTTAGCTATATATTATCGGTATTAGATAGTATCAAGTTATTTTCCTTGCCTTGGATTGTTGGTAGTAGTTTATTTGGATTGCCTTGGATATATTGTTGGCAGTAGTTATATTTTGGCTGCTTATGTATTGGATTGTCATTGTGGATTTTGGATTGAAATGATTGTTGGTTATGTAATGGGAAGTGGTATTTTCAAACACTATATTGTCTTTTTTTTTAAATAAACTGTTAGCATAGCCTTTTAATGTGTAGCCACTGTGATGTAAATGGTCACAATTTGATGTTAGTAATACTCTAAAAGTGTAGGTAAATCCAACAAAAACTGTTAGTAAAGCTAAATAATGTATATTAAAAACATGTTACCATATATAAAAAGTGTTTCCAATGAAAATAGAGTTTTTCAAAAAAGGCATTTTGGTAACAACAATTTGATGTAACAAAAAAAAATACTGATGTGACTATAAGTCTATGGTTACAGTACTCAAAATGTTACTATAAATGTGAAAGTGTAGGCGTATACCATCTATGGGCATAGTTTTGTCAATGTAACCTAAAAACTGAAAAGTGTAACCATAGACCCCTAAGGTAGCGTCCACATTGGTTACGAACTGTTTTTTCACAAAAGTGTAACCATAGCCCTTTTTTAACTTACAACCACACTTTTTGGCCTTCAACAACACTTTTTTTACTGTTATAATAGGCCACTTATGGTGTAGTGGCATCAGCTCAAAGTATAACAGGGTATCATGTTTTATGATAAGAATAGGGTTATCAAGTAATCATGAACGACTTTAAGGAATAACTGACTTTTAGGTATCAAGAAAGGTTACTGTGTACAACTTACACAGGGTTCACTATCACAATTACTTTGGTATATTAGCATGGTATGACTTTTGAATTACTTGCATGGCAATCTCCAAGCAAAGTTAAATTACTTGGAATAGATACTTGAGGGTTCATGGCATTTACATATAATACGAAAGATAGATTTGAAACCACTCGGATCATATATGTCAAGGTGAATTAGAATGCTCGCATCATATATAAAAACTGGGCTAACACACACTTGCAGTATAAACAAAAGGTAGGTTGAAACACTTGCCTTGAGAAAGGCTTGACTTGACTGGCAGGTGGGAGCAAATGGAGCTTTACTCGAATTTAATGGCAATTTTACCCTCGTCTCGAGATCCTACATAAAATAATACTAACTCAAACTATTTATAAACCGAAATCACGCACATTGGCTCTTAGGCTTATATACACATACACACTTATAATTACCTTATAACCATAATAGTTCACATAGCCACACATGTTCACATAATACATTTAAGTACATAATAATATATCCACACACTATATTGCATCTCTAAGCTTGGATGATCTCACTCCACTTACTTAAGTCACATAGTTAGGCTAAATTAGCCAAAACTCTTAATATCGACCTCATAACTCAAAGCGCCTTCTCTAAACGATCAAGTTCTTATTGGCCCTGACTTAGGCCTTACACTCTAATGGCCTTATACTATCTTACAACTATGGTGATCAACCTAGGCCTCACTCATAAGTGCTCTAAAACTAAAGGTTAAGTGATTGTGCTCGTTATAATGATTTCAGGACGACACCAAAGGGTTTATGAGTACAATTAACACCCTTACACTTCAAGTTTACCTCTCAAACTTCTACAATAGACCCTTCTGATCATAAGTCAACTCTCAAACTTGGTGTGGCTCAAGGGCCCAGCTTGGGCCTACCTGGGCCTAAGCTTAAAGTTCAATGTTCCCTTGTTTTCTGGACAGAAAAGTGTCATGTTTTGCACTAACTTTTGACACATTATTCTAACTCAATTCCTATGAACTTTGGCTGAAAAAACTCCTCTGACACTCCCTCTAACTAAGGCCAACCAAGGCCTAATGATGGCCTACCCATGACATGGTCAAAACTCCTCATTTCTAAATTGCAACAAAATTGTCCCCTGCTTACCAATTTGCCTTGTTTTTACTAACTTAAACCTCACTTAAATTGTTCAATTATTGATTTTAATGACTTGTTAAGCTTTCTAAGACTTCATTATACTATTATAAACCAAGTCCCAATGAATGTCTATCCTAAAATATGGTTATAATGGGTCAAATATGGACTTGTACCAAATCTGCCCTACTCTGAGTTCCTTTCGGTTTTGTGCTTGTGCACCTAACCAAATGCATGATTTTATCCAATCTAAAGCTTCTAGACTCAAGTACATACCAAGTCCTAACTCCACGGAACATGGGTCTAACAAGGCCTCACCAATGCATACGTAAAATGACCTAAACTTCTGGTGCTAAATTCTGTCCAAATAGGACTAATGCATCCCTTCCAACCTTAACTCCCTTCTTAACCACCAAAACCAATGAACAAACCAACAACCAAGCCTAATATCATGCTAACACCTACTGACCTATAGTGCACAAGGTTGATTTCCATTTTATTTACCATTATTACCAATTATCAAGGGGCCAAGAGAGGCAACTAGCTAGACAACTTCATATCTCTAAGTTCTAAGTATAATTCGAATTATACACTTAGGTTAAGCACTTGATACCTACTGATTTTAATCTATTTTAATCATGACATATTTAAATTAATATTTTAACACGTAATTCGTGGCATGCACCTCATAAAAATCAAGTATCAAAGCTCATAGAAAGCAAGTATGGTTTCCTAGTCTAAAATCACTTGTAAATCAATATACAAGGGTTAATTTCATCATGCAAGGCTATAACTAACATGAAAGTCTTAAAACTTAATATACTTGAAAAAATACATAGCATTCAAGAGTTTAAACATTATAATTCATCATTTTTAGAAGCAAAAATGTTTTATAAGCAACATGCAAAGTCATTTTCATAGAAATTTCTAAAGAATAATCCATATACATTCAGCTCTTTTAATAAATCATTGCCAAATGCTATGAACAAGATTATGACTTAGAAAGTTGAAGTAAAAATACTTCTCCAAGACCATATCAAGTCAATATGTTTAAACCCTTATGATTTAGTCCTTAAATCCATGAGAATTCAAGGCCTAAATCTTGGGTACAAGAACACATCAACACATAACAAAACATACCTTATAATAGCCAAATTTCCAAGTATAAATGTGGGAATATGAGTGAATTATCTCCTTGATCAAAGTGTTTTAGAAATAAAATAAAAAAAAAGAAATAAGAGGGGGTGGGGATGGCTTCGGCAGAATAGAGAGGAAGGGGAGGGGAGAGAGTGAAGTGTGTGTGTAAAATGAGAGAGTAAGCTTGTGTTTTTGGTTTTTAACTTGTTAAAGTGGTAGTGGAATTGAGAAATGACCTATATGCCCTTCCTACAAGCTTAAGCCATTTTGCACGCAAGGGTAGATGAGTACTTTGCTTGGTTAAAGTGAGTTAGTAGGGTTGAAAATGACGGTCCTAACCTTGGTCTCTATTATAAGGGATTTTGCATGCAAGGGTACATTAGTAATCTAGTAATCATTTTTTTCTAGAATTAAAATATGCTTAAAAAGAATGAATTTTAATAAATAAAGTACAATTCCATAAATCACAAAAATTATACCATAAAATAGCTCATGATTTTAGAAATTTAATGATATAAGATTTGAAAATTTATTGTTAAAAGATTTTTAAAAAATCGATTTTTCATAAAAAATGAGGTACTTTTGATTATCATTTAAAATACTAAATGATAAGATTTTCCCCTCAAACAAATATATAAATACTAATACATTAAACACTAAATTTATTAGCACTCAACACAATAATCACCCACATTTATAATTCCACACAATTTAAATCTTAATTATAAACACACAATTATATATATAAGATTTAGAAATACCGGTCGTAACATACTTCCTCTGCTAGACATCACATGTATCTATCAATACTTATTCTCATCTTATTCTAATCGTCACATAGACGTTACAAGCTTCTATCTCCACATCGTTTCACCCAAATCCGACGTATAGATTGAAATTTATGACGAAAACTGTCAAACAATCTGCATACATGCATATTACACATCAATCAAATATCACATAGCACATATCACGTAAGATATTTGATAAAAATATTTTTTTTCAAATAAGGTTCGGGGTAAAATGATTTTTCTAGTTTTAATACGAATTTTTGAACATTTTTCAGAATTAAAATGAGTAACAGAATCATTTTATAAATAATTAAGAAGGTTCGAATACCCGAATTCGAATTTAAAATCATTTAATAACAATTATCGAGTCTTGAACATAATTTAGAATAATATTTTAAAACTCGAAACTATTATTTGAAATTTTTAAATCAAAAGAAACAATCAAATCTAATTAAATAATCAATTAAAATTAATTAATAACTAATTAAAACAATTAATAAATTAATTGACTAATTAATTGACTAATTAAATGATTAATTATTAACTAAAATTAATTAATTAAATAATTTAGATTTATTTTTGAATTAAAAAAATTATTTTTGGATTTTTTAAATATTAAAAACAATTTTCTGAAATTAAAATAAATAGATAATACAATTTTTAAATGTTTTTAAAACAGAAATCCAAAGTTTGCAAGTTTTACAAACTACATGATAGTTTTTGCAACATTTTTACAAGTCTGGGGGCGAAATGGTAATTTACCATCTTCACCCCTTTCCTCTCGCCGGCGGTCGCCATTAACGGCGACCCTGAGCTTTTTGGCCACCTGTAAACCTACCCAGAACTACACCAAAACAACAGGGATTATTCCTTTTGATTCTAGCGACACATCTATGCAATTAGATTTGACAAACAACACGGATTTTGGCCGGAAAATTCGACCAAAGCTTCGACGCCGTCGAGTTCCAAAACTGCGGCGAGCCCCTTTCGGTTACCCTCTGTTCATCACACCAGTACCATTCGATTCCTTTCTTTACGATCTATTTGATGAAATAAACCAATTAAACTAATAACCCCTAGATCAAAAATGCCTAATTTTCAATTAAGAACATTAAAAGTTCTATAAACCCTAATTCTTAAATTCGAGAATCAAAACTCAATTTGAACATGTTATTGAACTCAAATTCAACATACAATATACCAAATTCACCAGAATTCAATTCTCTACAACATGCAAGCATCAAATCATACAAATAACATCAAAATCAAAAATTCATAATCAAATCATAATTAATTCTAAATTAAAGATAAATATAAAAAATACATATTTATTTTGCAGTGAAATAAGTTATGAAACTGGATAGTACTCTTCAAGACCTTCATTTTGGTTACTTGAGCATAAAAATCTGACTTTGATAACGCCTTCAAATCTCCGTATGATTATGAAGAACACGATGAATTCTAGGGTTTTTCTCAGAAAATTATATAATTTTACTGTTTAATTATGTTTATCTATACAAAATAAAATATGGTAAGGGCTATTTTTATTTACAGAATATTGGTACCCCGTTGGATCATATCGTATATAAAAATAGAATACTTAATCGTTAAGTATTAATAAAACTGATCCAATTCGGTACCGATTTTAGGATAATTATCAAAACCCTACTTTTTGCAAATACAGTCTTGGTCTCAGCGCTTTGGTTACACGAATTACGAGAAGATGATATAATATTTTAATCAACGTATCCCGTTTCTCGAAAATACGGGTTTTATCAGTTTACCGAAACGAAAATAGTATCGTAAAATTCGTACCGGGAACCGTACTGGTAAAACCGTACTCCGGATCTAAAAAGTCGAAACATGGGAAATGCTCAGAATAATCAAATTAGGTTAGGAAAGAGTTTTCCCGAGACTTTCGGGTAGTAAAAATGTAAAAATAGTTGAAGTTGGACGATTCCCAATTATTAAAATAGTTTATAATTAATCTGAAAAATAATTTATTAAATCTATAAATCATTTATAAAATCATATAACAACATATATATAATGACTCGTGTATTTTTGAATTATTTAATTATGTAATTATGTAAATTATTAAATAAATAAAATATGTGTATTGGTTTTGACCGCTATGTGCTGTTTGATTATTGATGTGTGATCTATAATATACCGGGTTGTTCGTGTGATTAATTATGGGGTCGTATTAGATTATTCCATTTCCAAAAGAAGATTTGGTGTAAATTAATTTGCATAAATACTTGGAATGTCTCTAAAATTATTTTTATGATTTTATAATTACAATAATTATTTTTAGGATTTTATAAAATTGAGAAATCAATATTTTATTAATTATTTATCTTTAAATGATTTTCTGATGGCTTTTATTTGTAAAAATCCATATTTAATTCTAAAATTATTCAAAAATTATGAAATTAATGTTTATTTAAGTTTGGAATATTCCGAGAATTGTAAAATTATTTTGGAAATTTTCGGGATTAATTTCACGCGCTCGTTGTTTCGTTTCATTGATAAAAGCGGGTGTAAATTGTGTTTCAGAAATTATCTTAAAATTTTAAAATTTACGTCTTTACAAACTTCGGGATATATTTAATATTTTAAAACTACTCTCGTAATTTTCTGAAATTGTTTTAAGTGCAGCTTGGTTCGTTAATTGTGAAATACGGATGTTAGTTGCGTTCTAAAAATACTTTAAAAATTATGAAAAAATTTATTTTTAATAACTTCGAATTATTTGTGATATTTTAGAACTATGTTGATAATTTTTCGGGTTTATTTTACCCGCAACTTGGTTCGATTATTCGCGAATTTCTGGAAAAACCGAGATAACGTGTAATATATGTGAATTTTAATAATAATAATAATAATAATTAGAAAAAAAAAAGAAGAATTAGAATAGAAATATAATTTAGAGTCCTACTTGTATTCGATGATCTGTGGATATATATATAAATAAAGACTCGAACCCTGTATTAAAACCCTAAAATAATACTTAGTGAGGGAGGCTTGAGGTGCAGAGGAGCTGCGAAAACGAACGAGGAGCAGGACGAAAACCAGAACAAGAAGAGTGCGGCTTATATTCTCTGTATGCAGTTGTGAAGTAAGTGTATAATCTATTTAATAGATTTTACTGCAAGAAAGAATATACTATATAAAATTCGAAACATGGGCATTGGATTAATTAGTAATCAAATATTAAGTTATTTATATTGATAGTTTCGGTAGGCATGTTCAGATTTCCTCCAAGTAATAATACCCTGCACACTGGCTTGAGCAATAGACCTGGTTTCATGATTCTTAATATATTAAATATGCCATTTTATTAATTATTATTTTCTTTTAATTGTTACGGACATTGGTTGTTTTGTTAATTGTCTGTGGCTCTTATAGTTAATCTAAATTGTCCTCTTTAGTTGTAATGTCTATAACATTAGATAACTAAAATAATGAATATGCAAACTACTTCATGTACTTGTATTAAATTATTAATATTAAAATATTGGTTGCATGTATAATGATTGATTAGTACATCTAAATTAGCAAATACCTGAACTTGTACAACTCTTCTAAAGCTTGGTCCCCGATTCGGAGTCTAATTCGAAACATTAATTTGTTAACAGATTATTAATCACATATAGCTTTGAATAAAAATAAGCTCGTGAGAACTAATTAGAATAAAAAAAAAATTGTCTAATAAATAAATATTTAAAAGAGAATATTATAAGTTATTATTTTGTAAATAGGTGCGGGAGTTTAGAGGGTTGCTTGCGGATATCGATAATTTTTTTTATGCTTATTTGGAGGTACGGATTCTGTCCCCTTTTTATTCAGCGCTCCTCTTCTTAGAAATTTAATATCTCTGCTTTGTTGAATTTCATATTTTATTCGTTCCGTTAAAATTATTTGGATATTTTGACTTCTGAAAATTGTTTTAAAAATTGATTTGGAAATTATAAATATATGTTTATGCGATTTTCAAAATTATTTATGACACCCTCTGTTTTAAAAATCTGAATTATTTGTCTCAAGTGATTTCAAAATTTGCGAGAATATTTTTATTTGAACCCTTAGAGATATAGGGTATACCGAGTTAACCAGCTATAGGGGTACTACAGCCATGTCATTGCGGCACCAGTGACATGACACTTCCGTGGCAGTGTGATTGGTCACGGCGTATCCTTCTGTTAGCTCTTGGGAGGAGCTTTTGCGCATTTGATATTTGTTCAGGATACGTGGGTGCACCCAGAATTTGATTTGTGATTTGATTTATGGTGACGTTGTATATGCCGTACACGTTATCCATTTTGTTGCACGCATTAGGTACCCTATGATGTGTGTATTTGTATCTGTTCTGATCTCGGTATGAAATATCCTAACCCCTCGTTGCTTCAGCCTTGCTTATTTTTAAAATTGTTATTTTATTGTAAACTGCAGATTATTTATTTTGATTCTCTTGTTTTATAAACTATATTCCAAATCCGTACTGGGCATTTGGCTCATGCCTTATTCTTTTTCTGGCAGGTGCTTAGGGGGATCTGGGACTGTGTGAATGGAGAGCTACCCCATTTATTGATTAGGATTTCGGACTTTATCAGTATCTAGACTTAATTATTTATTTACAGATTTCACATTTATATTATTGCTTTAGACTGTTTGGAGATTTAATATTATATTGGAGATTTTGGACTATTTAATTATTCTTTAGAATATATTAGTGCTCTGTTTGCAGGTTTTTGGATTTTAAGTAATATCTCCTTTTCTATTATTTAAAAGGGGGTGTTACAGAGATGGTATCAGAGCCAGGTTCTTTCTTGTAGAAAACCTACTTAGGTTGACCTGTGAGTTTGGGTAGACGATAGGATGGGTATTCTATTTAATTTCGTTTCATTCTGCTTTATCATTTGAATCTGTTTGTAACTGCTTCATCATATTTATTCTCGTACTCTTCATTCGTTCGCTATCTTATATTGTAGATGCCTCCTAGACGTGATCCCTTTCATATTGACCCCGCTCAGCTTACTGAGATGATAGGGCAAGCAGTGGCTCAGGCTGTACAGCAGGCTTTGGCAAACCAAGGAAATCAGAATGGCGAGGGAAATCAGAATGGAGAAGGAAATCAGAATGGAGAGGGAAATCAGAATGGACATGGAAATCATAATGGCAATGGGAACCAGAATCAGAATGGTCAGGGCCATCAGCTGGAGCCGTTTGTATGGTTGGAGAGGTTTGTGAAGCAGAAACCGGACTCTTTTACTGCAGCACCGACTCCCATTGATGCTGAAAATTGGATTGTTCATCTCGAGAAGATTTTTGATGCACTGGGTTGTGATGAGATTCAGAAGGTCAGGTTAGCAGTGTATAAGTTGGAGGGCGATGCTCAGAGGTGGTGGAGAGGGGTGAAAGCTACTAAAGGGGAGCAGTATGCAGAGGCTTTGGAATGGCAGGGATTCAAGGAAGTATTCTATGAGCAGTACTTCTCTAATGCTGATAGGGAGGCTTATTTGAGGGAATTTCATTCTATTATGCAGCACCAGGATGAGAGCATTACTGATTATATGGCAAGGTTTATAAGGTTGGCTGGATTTGCTGGGACAGTTGCAGGGACTGCTGCGCAGCAGGCTGATAAATTTAAATGGGGGTTGAAGTCTCATCTGAGGGGTTCCATAATTTCTTTTAAATTTGATAATGTGGCAGAGGCGGCTGATGCAGCAAAGGATGTTGAGAAAGAGCGCATAGATTTCAGGACTTCTAGGTCTAACAGTGGTAGTAAGAGGACTAGGGATGATCAGGGTTTTGCACAGGGTAGACAGTGGTATGGAGGTCAGAATGGTCAGCAGGGACAGTGGCGCGGACAGAATCAGAATAGGGGTGGTCAGTCATTCCACGGCCGGAATCAGTATGTTGGTCAGAATCAGAATCAGCAGTTTCAACGACAGAAGCAGCCTAGGCAGTGGCAGAATCGTCAGCAGGGGCAGACCCGTTACTCAGTATATGGGGGAAACCCCAATATGATTCCAGTGGCTCCTTGTGCTACATGTGGTGGACATCATCCAGGTAGAGCTTGTTACAGACAGACTGGGGCTTGTTTCTTGTGTGGTAGCATGTCCCATAGGGCAAAGGATTGCACAGTGTCACGCAATCCTGGTGGAGGAGGAGCTGGCGGTGGTAGTGGCAGTGGAAGTCAGCAGAATCCTACAGCCAGAGTGTTTGCATTGACTGCAAATCAAGCAGCAGCTAATTCAGGTACCGTTTCAGGAACACTTTTTATTGGTAGACGTGATGCTTATGTGTTATTTGATACTGGTTCGACCCATTCTGTTATGTCTTTATCGTTTGTTCGTCATCTAGGCGTTGCACCTTCGTTATTATATCCTCATATGTCTATTTCTACCCCGATGGGGAATTCTGTTATTATTTCTGATGTGTATCGAGAGTGTCCGATAGCTGTTGGAGATAGAAGTTGTAAGGTTAACTTGCTTCCAATGGAGATGCATGACTTTGACATTATTTTGGGCATGGATTGGTTGAGTGAACATCGTGCCACAATTGATTGTCAAGGAAAAAGGGTGATCTTTGGGGATGCAGATAAACCAGAATTTGTATACCAAGGGTCTCAACCGAAGGGGGATGTTAAGTTAATTTCTGCTCTAAAGGCAAGTAAATTGTTGTCTAAGGGCTGTGATGGCTACCTTGCTTTCGTGAAGGATACATCGAAGGATGAACCTCGCATCGAGGATTATCCAGTTGTGAGGGAGTATGAAGATGTGTTCCCCGATGAGCTACCAGGTTTGCCACCACATAGAGAGGTGGAGTTTACTATTGAACTTGTTCCAGGTGCCGAGCCTATTTCTAAGGCGCCTTATCGAATGGCACCACTTGAGTTGCAAGAATTGAAGGAGCAGTTGCAAGAGTTGTTAGATAGAGGATTTATTAGGCCAAGTGTGTCTCCTTGGGGCGCTCCTGTGCTGTTTGTGAAGAAGAAGGATGGTTCCATGAGGTTGTGCATTGACTACAGGGAGTTGAATAAGGTGACTGTCAGAAACAGGTATCCTTTGCCACGCATTGATGACTTGTTTGATCAGTTACAAGGGGCGAAGTACTTTTCAAAGATAGATTTGAGATCTGGTTACCATCAGTTACGAGTTAGAGAGGGGGATATTCTGAAGACTGCATTTCGCACTCGTTATGGTCATTATGAGTTTCTCGTGATGTCCTTTGGGTTGACGAATGCACCAGCGGTATTTATGGATTTGATGAATCGGGTCTTTCATGATTATCTGGATAAATTCGTGGTGGTCTTCATCGATGATATCTTGATATACTCTAGGAGCAGAGAGGAGCATGAGGAGCATTTACGTACTGTACTTGAAATTTTGAGGGAGAAGAAGTTGTTTGCGAAATTTTCCAAGTGTGAATTCTGGTTGGAGGAAGTGGCATTCTTGGGGCATGTTGTATCTGGTAGGGGCATTGAGTTGGATCCTGCGAAAGTCGAGGCTATTACTAATTGGCCCAGACCTAGCAATGTGACGGAGGTAAGGAGTTTCTTGGGTTTGGCAGGCTACTACAGGCGTTTTGTGGAAGGTTTCTCTTCTATAGCTTTACCATTGACTCAGCTAATGAGGAAGGGAATTAAGTTCGAGTGGAATGATGATCGTGAGAAGAGCTTTCAAGAGTTAAAGAAGAGGTTGGTGTCAGCTCCAATACTTGTGTTGCCATCAGGGAGTGGAGGTTTTCAGGTTTATAGTGATGCTTCTAAGAGAGGATTGGGGTGTGTTCTTATGCAGCATGGGAAAGTGATTTCTTACGCCTCTAGGCAACTTAAACCTTATGAGGTGAACTATCCTACCCATGACTTGGAGTTAGCGGCTGTCGTATTTGCTTTAAAGATTTGGAGACATTATCTTTATGGAGAGACTTGTGATATCTTTACTGATCACAAGAGTCTAAAATACATCTTTACTCAGAAAGAGCTTAATATGAGGCAGCGGAGGTGGCTTGAACTTCTTAAGGATTATGATGCAAATATTCAGTACCATCCAGGGAAGGCGAATGTAGTGGCAGACGCTCTTAGTAGGAAGAACTTGGAGAGTGTTGCATCTCTCATTACTCAGCCGCACCTTATTTCAGATGTGGAGCGTTTGGGTGTTGAGTTGTATGTTAGAGGATCAAGTGGTAGCATTGCAAATTTGAAAGTGGAACCGAATCTTGTTTCAAGGGTTAAGGAAGCTCAGAAGAGTGATACAGGTTTGGAAGCTATTAGATCTGAGGTGGAAGGTGGAAAGCAAACACAATATCATGTCGATGATGAGGGTGTGATGTGGTTGGGTAGTAAATTGTGCGTGCCCGCAGACCCGACGATTCGTGAGGAAATTTTGAAGGAAGCTCATAGTTCTTCATTTTCTATTCATCCAGGTTCCACCAAGATGTATGGAGATTTAAAGAAGCATTTCTGGTGGAGTGGAATGAAGGGAGATATAGCAGAATTTGTGGGAAAATGTCTTACATGTCAACAAGTGAAGATAGATCATCAGAGGCCTAGTGGACTGTTGCAGCAGTTAGATATTCCAGTTTGGAAGTGGGAAAACATTACTATGGATTTTGTAACTCATTTGCCGAGGACTTTCAAGAAGAATGATGTCATATGGGTGGTGGTTGATAGACTTACTAAGTCCGCTCACTTCTTGCCTATTAAAGAAACTACTCCTGTTCATGAGTTGGCAGAGATTTTTCAGCGAGATATTGTTAGACTTCATGGTGTACCTGTGTCGATAGTTTCTGACAGGGATACGAGATTTACATCGCGTTTTTGGAAGGGGTTCCAGCAAGCTTGGGGTACGAGGCTTAATTTTAGTACAGCTTATCATCCGCAGACCGATGGACAGTCAGAGAGGACGATTCAGACATTGGAAGATATGTTGAGGGCTTGCGCGTTAGAGTGGACAGGTGATTGGGACAAGTACCTGTATCTGGTTGAGTTTGCGTACAATAATAGTTGGCACGCGAGTATTGGTATGCCACCATTTGAAGCTTTGTATGGTAGGAGGTGTAGGGCACCATCTTGTTGGGATGAAGTTGGTGAGAGAGTTATTGAAGGGCCAGAGTTGGTTAGAATCACTAATGAGAAGGTGGAGAAAGTTAAAGAAAGTTTGAAGGAAGCTCGATCTCGTCAAAAGAGTTACGCGGACCAACATAGGAAGTTTGGGGGATTTGAGCCAGGTGATCATGTGTTCTTAAAGGTGTCGCCTTGTAAGGGTGTGAAGCGTTTTGGTATGAAGGGAAAGCTTAGTCCGAGATACGTTGGCCCTTTTGATGTTATTGAGAAAGTTGGGGAAGTATCTTATAGAGTTGCGTTGCCGCCACAACTATCTCATGTGCATAATGTGTTTCATGTATCTATTTTGAGGGGCTATAAATATCATCCGTTACACGTAGTTCAGTATCCATTACATAAGATTAGAGAGGATCTTTCTTGTGAGGAAGAAGCTGAGGCTATCTTAGCTCGAGAGGAGCGAGTTTTGAGGAAGAACACCATTCCGTTTGTGAAGGTTTTGTGGAAAAATCATTCGGAGAGAGAAGCTACTTGGGAATTAGAAGAGTCTATTCGTGAGAAATATCCGCATTTATTCGATTCAGGTACGTATTTAGTTTCGTTTGATTCCGGGGACGGAATCCTTTTTAAGGGGGTAAATATGTAATATATGTGAATTTTAATAATAATAATAATAATAATTAGAAAAAAAAAGAAGAATTAGAATAGAAATAGAATTTAGAGTCCTACTTGTATTCGATGATCTGTGGATATATATATAAATAAAGACTCGAACCCTGTATTAAAACCCTAAAATAATACTTAGTGAGGGAGGCTTGAGGTGCAGAGGAGCTGCGAAAACGAACGAGGAGCAGGACGAAAACCAGAACAAGAAGAGTGCGGCTTATATTCTCTGTATGCAGTTGTGAAGTAAGTGTATAATCTATTTAATAGATTTTACTGCAAGAAAGAATATACTATATAAAATTCGAAACATGGGCATTGGATTAATTAGTAATCAAATATTAAGTTATTTATATTGATAGTTTCGGTAGGCATGTTCAGATTTCCTCCAAGTAATAATACCCTGCACACTGGCTTGAGCAATAGACCTGGTTTCATGATTCTTAATATATTAAATATGCCATTTTATTAATTATTATTTTCTTTTAATTGTTACGGACATTGGTTGTTTTGTTAATTGTCTGTGGCTCTTATAGTTAATCTAAATTGTCCTCTTTAGTTGTAATGTCTATAACATTAGATAACTAAAATAATGAATATGCAAACTACTTCATGTACTTGTATTAAATTATTAATATTAAAATATTGGTTGCATGTATAATGATTGATTAGTACATCTAAATTAGCAAATACCTGAACTTGTACAACTCTTCTAAAGCTTGGTCCCCGATTCGGAGTCTAATTCGAAACATTAATTTGTTAACAGATTATTAATCACATATAGCTTTGAATAAAAATAAGCTCGTGAGAACTAATTAGAATAAAAAAAAAATTGTCTAATAAATAAATATTTAAAAGAGTATATTATAAGTTATTATTTTGTAAATAGGTGCGGGAGTTTAGAGGGTTGCTTGCGGATATCGATAATTTTTTTTATGCTTATTTGGAGGTACGGATTCTGTCCCCTTTTTATTCAGCGCTCCTCTTCTTAGAAATTTAATATCTCTGCTTTGTTGAATTTCATATTTTATTCGTTCCGTTAAAATTATTTGGATATTTTGACTTCTGAAAATTGTTTTAAAAATTGATTTGGAAATTATAAATATATGTTTATGCGATTTTCAAAATTATTTATGACACCCTCTGTTTTAAAAATCTGAATTATTTGTCTCAAGTGATTTTAAAATTTGCGAGAATATTTTTATTTGAACCCTTAGAGATATAGGGTATACCGAGTTAACCAGCTGTAGGGGTACTACAGCCATGTCATTGCGGCACCAGTGACATGACACTTCCGTGGCAGTGTGATTGGTCACGGCGTATCCTTCTGTTAGCTCTTGGGAGGAGCTTTTGCGCATTTGATATTTGTTCAGGATACGTGGGTGCACCCAGAATTTGATTTGTGATTTGATTTATGGTGACGTTGTATATGCCGTACACGTTATCCATTTTGTTGCACGCATTAGGTACCCTATGATGTGTGTATTTGTATCTGTTCTGATCTCGGTTATCCTAACCCCTCGTTACTTCAGCCTTGCTTATTTTTAAAATTGTTATTTTATTGTAAACTGCAGATTATTTATTTTGATTCTCTTGTTTTATAAACTATATTCCAAATCCGTACTGGGCATTTGGCTCATGCCTTATTCTTTTTTTGGCAGGTGCTTAGGGGGATCTGGGACTGTGTGAATGGAGAGCTACCCCATTTATTGATTAGGATTTCGGACTTTATCAGTATTTAGACTTAATTATTTATTTACAGATTTCACATTTATATTATTGCTTTAGACTGTTTGGAGATTTAATATTATATTGGAGATTTCGGACTATTTAATTATTCTTTAGAATATATTAGTGCTCTGTTTGCAGGTTTTTGGATTTTAAGTAATATCTCCTTTTCTATTATTTAAAAGGGGGTGTTACATAACGGGACACGTGTTTGCTTACAAGGCTGGGTTTTTGCTGCATTTGTGTACGTGGCAGCTGTTGGTAATTAAAAAGAAAAACACAGACACAAACACCCACCCCTGTACCCCTTTCTCCCCATTTTTCTCTCGTCTTAATCTCTCGAGAATTCTCTTAATCTCTCTACTTCTCCTACATCTCTCTCCCCCTCTATTATGCTGCCCCTGTCCTGTATTCATTCGTGACTGTTCTTCTCTCCTCAGACAAACTCCGGCCACCTTATTGCCGCCATTTTTCTTTTTCCGATGAAGTGACAATGGTGCGGTGGTGTGTGTCGTGTGTGTGCTCGGTTGTGTGGATATGTTACCTGTGTATATGGGTGTTGTGTAATCTGTTTGCATGTGCGATTGTGTTGGGTGATTCTGCCGATCGTACCCTGTTGTTGTAATTGTGATTCGACTGTTCTGTATTTTCCTCTTTCTGTTTTCGCGCGTGAGGCGCGTATGGCTGTGGTTATTATTTTCTTAATATTATTGATTCCTCTGCAGGAATAGTTGATTGATTACGTGAAATAAAAATAAAATAATAATAATAATAATAATAATAAATGTTTGTGTAGGAATTATTAAGTAATCGGTGGAATTTTCTGGAAACCTGAATTATTCGGGTACCGATAAATTCCGCCGCCGTCAGCGATGAACATCGGTGAGCTGACGGTGGACTGTGATGATTTGTTCTGAGTCCTAAAATTTTAAAATAAATAAAATGGGTATTGCGTTTTTATTCTGGAGTGAATTGATTAGTTAGTAGTTATTATACCAGGAGGACTGAATCAGTTGTGATTATTGAACTATACCGGTGATTGGGAATTTTGATATGGATTGGTGATTTATTGGAGTTGTTATTATTGTGAATTTTGTGGTTGCGACGTCGAGTTGTTCGATGGGTAGGCCGATAAACAAAAAAGGTGCTGCCCGAATTTTTGAAAATTAAATTCGAAAATGTGGGACGTACCCTGTAATTATCGGAACGTCGAACGGGTATAAATAAGTAAATACATATACGTATGTTTTATACAGATGCTGATTGTATGTTGTGCTGTATGTTTTGTCTTAAATACAGTAACCCTAATTTCGTAAAATGACGAGTATACATATTTTCTGAAAATGAACACTGGATCGATTTCGAGAATGTGAACCCTAATTGTTGTCTGTATTATTCTAATATGAATAATTACGAGTCAGATTTGAATATCGTTGGGTAAGAATTAGTATCGAGGATATGTCAAGCATACCTAGACGTCTAACGTAGGGTATTTCGACCATGTAGGTTATAGTCGGGAACACTGAAAGTGGATGATGAACTAAAGATAACATAGCAATCAGTTGACGAGTTCTGTAGAGTTTCAACGGAAAAACTTGAGTGTCGAAGTCAAATCCAATGGGATCTAGTGGTTGGACGTTAAAGCCTGAGCGGCAGAGTCGGCTCAGAATTGATCAGTAATAGTTGTAAAGCCTGTAAGGCAAGTATTTCTGAACTTTTCTCTAAAATACATTGCAAATATTTTCGAACTGTTTCATAACATGTCGTTATTATGCAAAATAACTCCTGTTTTATATTGCAAGTGCTTTAGACTATTTACCCTTGAACCCTGATTTTTCTTGATCTTGAGCCATAAACCTTATTCTTTGTAAACTATCCTTCGTTGATCCTCAAGATACCAAATCACACAAATGTGATACTACTCCCTAAATGTATAACTACCAAACACCAAACACTGGAAGAAAATTGTTTGAAAACACAGAAACTTTTATACTCCATCCATTCTTTATAACATCAAAGAACTATACCTCGAAAAATCACTATTTGTCTAATACCTGGTTCTTTTACAGATTGAGAGTCGTTTCTTTTACATACCCTGATATACCCTTGTGATATCCATGAGTTTCCTTATGTTTTATTCAAATATTTAATCATCATTGATTACGATCTTGTGTTATCGAATTATATTGTTTATCATATTGAACTGCTTTAGGATTGGATAGTTTTTATATATGTGGACCAGATTCGTGGTCAGACTATACCAATGGTCAAGTTAGGCCAATGTGTGCCTTGGATCCAGTAATTAGAGCAGTGCTGTGTGCTTTGCTCGGGGTTAGTGCGTGACTGATCAGCAGCCTAACCTTGGTTTTAAAACTTAAAATGAATATCCAATTCTAATGATTAGTTAAAAAGAAACTTGATTCCTCTGAATCATTTCATTTGATTATTGCTTAACCTCAGTTATCCCTATTAAGACTTGCTGAGCTAGTTAGCTCACTCTTGCGATTCTTTTATATATTTTATAGTTGAAAAGAATATGGATGATAGTGAAGTCCTCAGTCCAAAAGTACGGGCTAAGGTTCCAGTTGAGTTGGATCGAGCTAGCAGAAGCTTCATGCGGTAGAGAGATAGTCAAATTGTAAGAATGATTTTATTATCAGTTGTAAAGGTATATTAGTTGGGATTTGGTACGTTGTAATAAAAGTTAAGATTGTGGCTTGTTTTCATACTTTAACCTGTTGCGATCCGTGGTTATGTAAAGAAGGGTCATTGCAAATAGTATCTTATATACAGGTTTATATGTTGTATTTGTATTGTGGACCCCAAACTTCTGACCCGGTTTGGAGGGCGCCACAAGTTGGTATCAGAGCTACAGGTTATAAGTCACTGAAACAAGCCTATATTGTCGGGATTTGGTAGAGGGTTAGGATTAGGAATAGGAAATAGAAAGATAAGACGTTGTGAGATTGAGTGCGATTGTATAGTAGGTCTCCAGCACGGTTCGTATTGCGATTTAGGATTCTTAACTTGTGACGTGTTTTCCAGACAACGGCAATGGCAGATTCTGATTTCCCTGTATCATCCGATCGTTTGGAGCTCTCCGTTCAAGGATCGTCATCTTCTCTCGGATTTGATTTGCACCTTGTTTCTCCATCAGTATTAATGGTACTACCTTTTATTATGACAATCATACTTCTTCAAGCTATTCTACGCTATTCTACCACCTCTTGTTATGAGACTACCTATTTAAGAACCTCTATTCGTTTATTCTTATTTTACTGGACATTCGGTTGTGAGTGTATCTCTTCAGTTTACTCTATACCCTGTTCTATACCCCCAGTTTAGAACTTGTCCTATGAAGCAATTGTACCTACGAGGGCGGATTCGGGTGTTACAGTAAATGGCGAGTATTTGAGATATAAATAAAGGTGAGAAGAAGTTTAGAAGAAGATTTAAATGTTCCGGAGGATAGCTGTTACCAGATTAAACGAGGCCACTAGTGAATAGACCACCCGTGATTAGCTTGTGGGATGGACTAGAGGAGTTTTGAAAGGGTTAGAGAAAAAAAAATATAGATCAGGAATTTTTGTAGAATTAAATGATGGTGCTATGATAAATACGATATGTAAAGTAGTGATATGATGTGATATGAGCAAATTTTGGTTCTATAAAAATAGACTTGTTGACTATTGGATAGTCTGTTCCCCTTATAGATTGCAAAGTTGATGATGGAAGTATTACCATTATGGGAGCTTTGATGTGAAGCTACGAATAACGTAACATGCAACGACAACTGAAGTTTTCGTCGATTAAGGAAGGCAAATGGACTCGATAAAGGAGAAAAGCTAGATCAAAGTGAACGGACCTTTATGTGATTGTTTCTTTAATTTGTTACCTTGTTATAGGTCGGAAGGACAACAACCAACTCATATAGTAAGGACAACCAGATTTGTGATTTTCAAAATTTTTAACAAGTTTTCGAAAAAGATTTTCCTTACAAAATTTCTAAAAGCCTTTTTGAATAAAATAAGTTTTAAACCTTGGTTGTAAAGTTATTACTTGAGTTTCTTGTTTGTTAAAAGACCCAGATTTCCTGGAAGGATACTTATTTCCGACTTAGTATTGTTAATTCAGAGAACCAAGTAACCCACGATTATGAAGAAGTTGATTATTCCTAACAATAAGATGCACATATTATTTGACAAAATTTACAACAGAATCAGCGTACGGAGTAACTATACATTCGATTACTAGGACTATCAAAGTTCGAAGAATTCATTGATTTAATAGAAGCCGGAGCATGACCGAAGAAGATTGGGAAGATTTCCAAATCTTTCCAAAAGAAGAATATTATTAACAAAAGGATCGTTATGTTGAATGATTCGCGGTTATTCTAAATTAAAAAGAGGAAACTCGAAGTTATCTGGTGGGAACGCCATTATGATTGAATTATTAAAGTATTATACGTGTAGATGCGATGTTAGAGACGCAATACTTAACAAGTAAGAATCTATCATAATGCTTAATGTGCGAAGTTATTTTAGCGTACCCTCTGAAGTTGTTATATGACACAATTGGGATATAATCGAACAAGCTCGAATGATGAACACAAGTGGAACGTGGATGGTGACCAATGGTATCGTTCTTGTCTTTAATATTACAGCGTATATTCCTTTTTGATTCTTAAATAAGTATGAACCTCTTTTCTTAAATAAACTCTTTGCTATGATATCAAAAAGGAGGGTATTGCATTCCTTTCAAATTTAATTATTTCCCTCAAGTTTTGCTTTCTGATTGGGACAAACAGTGTTATGGTGAGACACTTTGTCAGAATGACGAAGAGTCGGGTGGGACGCCACCTAATCATGTGCTGTATACCATATGGTATGAAAGACTGGCCATCTTAAGTACCAATGTGGTTGTCTCATTCATATTCAAATCCTTACTTCTTCTTTCTTTTCAACCCTAATTTTGTTGAATTTTGAATTCTTCTAGTCGTTTCGTTGTACTGTCGTTCTTTGCAAGAGGTTTTCAAACAGAAATCAACGTATTATGAACCAAGCAGACGAAGTTCCATCTACCTCTCATATATGGAAAGGAAACAAGGGCATATGGCAAGGATTGCAATCACTAGCCCTAGTAAAGGATCCACTAAGAGCCAAGGGAATCTACTCCAATAAGGAATACGTCTTGGAGAACAAGAATATGCGATTTTCCTGTGAAATATGTTGTTTAGATTACATGGATGATTATGGTAAATACCTTATGCGTTAAAGTATTAAAAGATGTGAGAGAAACTTAATTGTTTACCTCTCAAGGTTTTGTTGATGAAATGAATTGCTCTGTTGAATTGATGAGATTATGATTAAAGGACTAGCAAGTGAAGAACGTGTAATTGTTATATAAGTGAATACCAATGATAGAATTGAGATTTCTGGCAATAAGTTGTGAAGAATTAATATCATTTGAGACAAGAGGACTTGACATTATTCTAAGGAATGGATTAAATATGGAAGCATGATGCCCAGACAAACCGTCGTGATGAAGAAGGAGAGTAAAGAATTTGTTAACGATGATTACGGTGATCAAGATGTGAGCATAATGGTGGTTATGAGATAAATAAAAGTCAGAAGCAAACAAAATTTGAAGATTTTATAGCAATTAAAGAGTTTCAAGATATGTTTCCAAATGAGTTATCAACATTTCCTCTAGATAGAGAAGTGAAGCTCGCGGTTGACTTAGCACCTGAAACGAAGCCAGTGACCAAGGCCTTACACAAAATAGCACCAGTTAAAATAAGGAAGTTAGCAAAGCAGATGCAAGAGATGTTAGAGGAAGAAGCGATTAGACCCAGTGTATCCCATAAGGTGCACCGACATTAATTATTAATGAGAAAAATAGAAGTATGAGATTATTCGTCGACTAGCGAAAGCTCAACAAGTTTACTATCAAGAGCAAGTATCTGTTACCTCGACCCAATGATTTGTTTGATCAAACGAAAGAAGCAAAGTACTTTTATAAGACGAATTTAAGACTTGGTATTTCACCAATTGGAGATTAAACCTATGGATATCAAAGGTAATTTTTTAACACTAGGTATTGTTCTCGTATTGTCATTTGGATCAACCAATATACCAGTAACATTTGAACTTGATGGACAGAAACTTTAAGGAATATCTGGATAAGCTGTAGTGTAACACATATGGTCAACGGAGAACTATGCAAAGCATTTAAGGATAACTAGGAAGTTGGAGAAGAAAGAAGTTGTATGAAATATAGTTCTTAGCATAAATAGTCAATGTGGAGAAGATCAAAAGAGATTCAGCAGAAATTAAAGTTATTATGAACAAAAAGAGACCAGAAACACCAACAAAAGTAAGAAGTTTTATCATAGACCGGTTATTATTGGAAATCTGTGCAAGATTTCTTGAAAGTTACAACATCTTGGACGAAGCTAACCAGGAAAAGCAAGAAGTTTATATGAAATGGAGAAGGGTGAAGAAAGTTTTGCGAAGTTAAATGAAAGAATGGTTACGTCACCTGCTTTATCACTTTAAAAGTATCAAGGAGATTTTGTAGTTTATAGTGATGCTTCTCATAAGGGAACATGATGTGTGTTGACGCAACACAATAAAGTTATTGTATATGCATCCAGACAACCAAAACCTTATGAGCAGAAGTATCCTACTCATAATTGGGACTAACAGTAATAATATTTGTTTTAAAAGATTGGGAAACAAGATATGTATGGAGAAAAGCGTAAGATCTATACAGACCATAAAGTTTGAAGTATGTACGCATGAGGAAAAGTAAATTTAGAGGCAAGCTATAAGTAAAAAGGGAGAGAACGAACATAGAAACTGTACCAGAAGAATTATCTATGGAATTTTAAAAGTTGGAGTTGGAAGTCAGATATATAATCCCAAGGAAACAAGGATGGGTAGTATGACCTTTTAGTCAGAATTGTTAAGAAAAGATAAGGAGAGGTCAAGGGAAGATAATGGATCAAGATGTTAACAGTTAGTAAGAGGAAGATTATGCACCCAGAAGAACGATCACGATATCCCCAGGTTTTCTTCCAGCACTTGGATGCTACAAGTAGAAGGATTAAGAAATGAGATCCCACAGGGAATTCACTATATGAAGTATTGAATTTATTAAAGACATGCCAAGATATACGGAAATCTAAAGAAAAATAGTGATAACCAGGTATAAGAAGGAAACTTCAAGATGGATTAGGAAGTGTTGGATATGTCAAGGGATTAAGGCGAAGTATTGGAGGCCTCGTGGATAAGGCAGACCCAGGGAGTGGTTTTATAAGAAGTGAATCGTAAGGTGTACCAGTAATGTTGATAGAGAAAAGGAATGAAATTATGAGGTTACGTACTGATTGTCGGGAGCTGGACAAAACAACAAATAAGAGTAAGTGACCCCTACAAAGAATAAATTACCTACGAAACATAATTCATGTAGTGTGTTATGTCTCGAAAATTAACTTAAGATCCGACCTGAGAACATAACAAAGATTACGATCAAAATCAGTTAAGAGCATTGCAAGATCTGATGATATTATGTAAAATAACAAGCGTAGCAGTTGACTATAAGGAATTAAGGAACATGTTGTAAAAGGAGTACTCAGATAAGCGAATTGTATTTTATTGATAACATCTTCAGCTACTCAGAGAATAAGAGAGTCGGTGTGAAATGCCCAAAGATTTTTCCCCAAAGGATGAAAGGAAAGTAGATATACGTTGAGTCTTCAAGTATGAAATTTTGACCGAGGTTAACAAAAGGTTCTGATTAATCCGGTGACAACCACCTAAACAAAGTTATATGATAACAAATGACTTATGCAGAAAGAAATGATTGGATGCAATTAAGACCACCGAGGAGTTAATAAACGAAGTGGAAAGAGGGGAATATGAAGTTCAAATACCTAAAAGTGTTAATAAGTGAATATATGAGATTACTTTTCAACCTTAACGGATAAAAATGAATAGAAGATGTTTAAATGTCTAGAAGCTGAAATTGAAAATGAGCACCGCCTATCATCCTTAAACGGAGAGTCAAAATACGAAAGTGATTCAGGAAATGTAAGATATATTGAGAGATTGAGTTATAAGGAAACACTGGAATGATTATTTATCATCGATGTCAGCTTTGGAATGCCACTTTACCAAGCTTCATGTGAACGCGAGTGTAGGTCCCCATTTTTTCTTTTTTTTATTGAGATAAAGTGAGAGAAAGGAAGTTGTTAAATTCTAAGTTAATTCAACACACCAAGAGCGTAGTGCTATTGGTTGAAGCAGCTCGGACTAGACAAGGGAAGAAGGCGAAATTGTATCGAAAGAAAATATGAGTATAGAAATAGGACCAGTAGTGTTAGTAAAAGTGTCATCTTGAAAGAGACCGGATAAGTCTAAATAGAAGGGACATATCAAGTCCTAAAATTAGTGAACCATTCGAGGTATTGATAGATATAAATAAAAGTTGTTCATGAGTTGATATTACCGTCACAAACGTGTGTACATATAATGTGTTGCCTATCAATGTTAAAGCGAAAAGTATTTGATTTGAATTAAGCGATTGGTTAGGAGCCAATGGGCTCTTGTTTAAGTTTATGCTGCATATAGTGATCGATCCAAATTCTTGATCGTTAAAGGCGAGTTCGTGGAAATGAGAGTATATCCATAATAAGTACGTTTGAAATCCTCGAGTAAAAGAGTTTACCTTGGAACTAGAGCCAGATATGCTTGACAAATATCCTCACTTGTTTAACTAGACCAGATTCTAAGGACAGAATCTTTTTAAGGGGGAAGGATATAACGACTCGTGTATTTTTGAATTATTTAATTATGTAATTATGGAAATTATTAAATAAATAAAATATGTGTATTGGTTTTGACCGCTATGTACTGTTTGATTATTGATGTGTGATTTATAATATACTAGGTTGTTCGTGTGATTAATTATGGGGTCGTATTGGATTGTTTCATTTTCAAAAGAAGATTTGGTGCAAATTTATTTGCGCAAATACTTGGAATGTCTCTAAAATTGTTTTTATGATTTTATAATTACAATAATTATTTTTAGGATTTTATAAAATTGAGAAATCAATATTTTATTAATTATTTATCTTTAAATGATTTTCTGATGGCTTTTATTTGTAAAAATCCATATTTAATTCTAAAATTCTTCAAAAATTATGAAATTCATGTTTATTTAAGTTTGGAATATTTCGAGAATTTTAAAATTATTTTGGAAATTTTCGGGATTAATTTCACGCGCTCGTTATTTCGTTTCATTGATAAAAGCGGGTGTAAATTGTGTTTCAGAAATTATCTTAAAATTTCAAAATTTACGTCTTTATAAACTTCGGGATATTTGTAATATTTTAAAACTATTCTCATAATTTTTTGAAATTGTTTTAAGTGCAGCTTGGTTCGTTAATTGTGAAATACCGATGTAAGTTGCGTTCTAAAAATACTTTAAAAATTATAAAAAAAATTATGTTTAATAACTTCGAATTATTTGTGATATTTTAGAACTATGTTGATAATTTTTCGGGTTTATTTTACCCGCAACTTGGTTCGATTATTCGCGAATTTCTGGAAAAACCAAGATAACGTGACACGTGTTTGCTTATCAGGCTGGGTTTTTGCTGCGTTTATGTACGTGGCAGCTGTTGGTAATTAAAAAGAAAAACACAGACACAAATACCCACCCCTTTACCCCTTTCTCCCCATTTTTCTCTCGGCTTAATCTCTCGAGAATTCTCTTAATCTCTCTACTTCTCCTACATCTCTCTCCCCCTCTATTCTGTTGCCCCTGTCCTGTATTCACTTGTGGCTGTTCTTCTCTCCTCAGACAAACTCCGGCCGCCTTATTGCCGCCGTTTTTCTTTTTCCGGTAAGGTGACTATGATGCGGTGGTGTGTGTCGTGTGTGTTCTCGGTTGTGTGGATATGTTACCTGTGTATATGGGTGTTGTGTAATCTGTTTGCATGTGCGATTGTGTTGGGTGATGCTGCCGATCGTACCATCTTGTTGTAATTGTGGTTCAACTGTTCTGTATTTTCCTCTTTCTGTTTTCGCGCGTGAGGCGCGTACGGCTGTGGTTATTATTTTCTTAATATTATTGATTCCTTTGCAGGAATAGTTGATTGATTACGTGAAATAAAAAAAAATTAATAAATGTTTATGTAGGAATTATTAAGTAATCGGTGGAATTTTCTGGAAACCTGAATTATTCGGGTACCGATAAATTCCGCCGCCGTCAGCGATGAACATCGGTGAGCTGACGGTGGACTGTGATGATTTGTTCTGAGTCCTAAAATTTTAAAATAAATAAAATGGGTATTGCGTTTTTATTCTGGAGTGAATTGATTAGTTAGTAGTTATTGTACCAGGAGAACTGAATCAGTTGTGATTATTGAACTATACCGGTGATTGGGAATTTTGATATGGATTGGTGATTTATTGGAGTTGCTATTATTGTGAATTTTGTAGTTGCGACGTCGAGTTGTTCGACGGGTAGGCCGATAAACAAAGAAGGTGTTGTCCGAATTTTTTAAAATTAAATTCGAAAATGTGGGACGTACCCTGTAATTATCGGAACGTCGAACGGGTATAAATAAGTAAATACATATACGTATGTTTTATACATAACCTAATTGTATGTTATGTTATATGTTTTGTCTAAAACACAGTAACCCTAATTTCGTAAAATGACGAGTATATGTATTTTCTGAAAACGAACACTGGATCGATTTCGAGAATGTGAACCCTAATTGTTGTGTGTATTATTCTAATATGAATAATTACGAGTCGGATTTGAATATCGTTGGGTAAGAATTAGTATCGAGGATATGTCAAGCATACCTAGACGTCTAACGTAGGGTATTTCGACCCTGTAGGTTATAGTCGGGAACACTGAAAGTGGATGATGAACTAAAGATAACCTAGCAATCAGTTGACGAGCTCAGTAGAGTTTCAACAGAAAAACTTGAGTGTCGAAGTCAAATCCAATGGAATCTAGTGGTTGGACGTTAAAGCCTGAGCCGCAGAGTCGGCTCAGAATTGATCAGTAATAGTTGTAAAGCCTGTAAGGCAAGTATTTCCTGAACTTTTCTCCAAAATACATCGTAAATATTTTCGAACTGTTTCATAACATGTTATTATGCAAAATAACTCCTGTTTTATATTGCAAGTGCTTTAGACTATTTACCCTTGAACCCTGATTTTTCTCGATCTTGAGCCGTAAGCCTTATTCTTTGTATACTATCCTTCGTTGATCCTCAAGATACCAAATCACACAAATATGATACTACTCCCCAAATGTATAACTACCAAACACCGAACACTGGAAGAAAATTGTTTGAAAACACAGAAACTTTTATACTCCATCCATTCTTTATAACATCAAAGAACTATACCTCGAAAAATCACTATTTGTCTAATACCTGATTCTTTTACAGATTGAGAGTCGTTTCTTTTACATACCCTGATATACCCTTATGATATCCATGAGTTTCCTTACATTTTATTCAAATGTTTAATCATCATTGATTACGATCTTGTGTTATCGAATTATATTATTTATCAATTTGAACTGTTTTAGGATTGGATAGTTTTTATATATGTGGACCAGATTCGTGGTCAGACCATACCAATGGTCAAGTTAGGCCAATGTGTGCCTTGGATCCAATAATTAGAGCAGTGATGTATGCTTTGCTCGGGGTTAGTGCGTGACTGATCAGCAGCCTAACCTTGGTTTTAAAACTTAAAATGAATATTCAATTCTAATGATTAGTTAAAAAGAAACTTGATTCCTCTGAATCATTTCATTTGATTATTGCTTAACCTCAGTTATCCCTATTAAGACTTGCTGAGCTAGTTAGCTCACTCTTGTGATTCTTTTATATATTTTACAGTTGAAAAGAATATGGATGATAGTGAAGTCCTCAGTCCAAAAGTACGGGCTAAGGTTCCAGTTGAGTTGGATCGAGCTAGTAGAAGCTTCATGCGGTAGAGAGATAGTCATATTGTAAGAATGATTTTATTATCAGTTGTAAAGGTATATTAGTTGGGATTTGGTACGTTGTAATAAAAGTTAAGATTGTGGCTTGTTTTCATACTTTAACCTGTTGTGATCCGTGGTTATGTAAAGAAGGGTCATTGCAAATAGTATCTTATATACAGGTTTATATGTTGTATTTGTATTGTGGACCCCAAACTTCTGACCCGGTTTGGAGGGCGCCACAATATAAATTAATAGAAAAATATCAAAATTATCTATACTTTATTTTAGACATAATAAAAATTAAATTTGTAAATTTTATCACATATAAACACCAAACACATACACCAATTAATAGATAATTCACCAAAAATTCATGTAATAATCACATAATATTTATTTATTGATAAAAATAATTACACGTCATCTCCCGGATATTACAAATGGGGCTTTTGAAGCCTATTAGTACTGTTGCTAAAGAAGACATTTGTCACTTCTATGGTAATAATCGGATGATTGGAAGTTAAATTGTCAAGCTTATTTAGAAAGAAGAAGACCATTAATGGTCAAGATTCAGGTATCGGGTCAAAATTTGAGCAAAAGTTGTTGCTCTAGTTGGAAAAACTCGGTGCCTAATTTTGCTCGTAAGGTGAAGTGAGAACTTGGTAAATTGTTATTATGTGCCTTCTTTTTACGGAAATATATATCAATTTCTTGTTAGGACAAGAAAGGTATTTCATTTTAATAAATAAAGAACAGTTATTTTTTCTACTTCAATGATAAGACTTATAATGTTGCACAATTAGTTAACAATTTATATGTTCTACGATGACTCAAATTAAACATTACCACTAGTATTGTCGTTTAGGCCATATTAATGAGATACACATTTTTGAGTTACATACAGATGGATACTTGGATAAATTTGATTTTGATCATACAAAATATGAGAACTTTGTCTCATTGGAAAAATGACTAAAGCTTCTTTTACCTGATCAGGTGAAAGGGCCACCGAATGATTAGGACTTACACATAATGATGTATGTGGTCGAATGCATATGATGGTAAGTGGTGGCTTATACTACTTCATAACATTTACTGATGATTTCAGTAGATATGGATATGTGGTTCTTATAAAGAACAAATCTGATTCTTTTGAAATGTTCAAAAAATATAGGGCCGAAGTAGAAAAGCAAACATGGAAAAGTATAAAAGTTTTACGATCAGATCATGGAGGAGAATACTTAATTCTCAAATTCAAGAGTTTCTTGAATGAGTGTGATATTATTATTATTATTATTATTATTATTAATATTATTATTATTATTATTATCATTATCATTATTATTATTTAACACTACTTTAAAATATAGTAAACCTATATATTATATATCATTTATTCATATTATAATATGAACTAATATATTATAATCCGAATTAAGAAATGTAAAAATAAAACTACGATCAAAAAATTACTCATAATCATAATAATAATACCAAAACATTAAATTAGGAATATGTTGTAGTCTTGATGATGATTCACCAAAACACCTTAAGTAAATTTGTTAAGTGTCATTTTATAGCCTTCAACGTAGAACTACAGTTATCTATCCGTTGAAGGAGTAGCTATTGTTAATAAGTATGTAGCACATTTTGTGCACTATGATAGATGGGGGATTTAGTAGTTTTAGTAGTTTCTAAGTCATGTTGACTACTAGCAAGATATACAAAATATGTGGGCTAAGTGTAAATATAAAATGCCTTGTAATTTTGTATAAGTGAAAGAGTATCAACTGCTAAAAAAACATCTTCAAGTGCTAAACAACAAGCTTCAACGGATGACTCTACAAGCTTCAACGGATAACTCAATATGCCTTCAACGGATAAGCTAGTCAAGAGGTCTTCAACTAATATCAGATAAAGCTTCAACGGATGTTAACAAGAAAGCTTCACTGGATGACACCAATATAGTATCAATGGATAACTCAATAAAGCTTCAACTGATAACTTCAGTAAAGCTTCAACGGATGATCATCAAAGATAGCAGTTGATAGTGACTTGACAAAAGCTGATAGAGTCATATGAGTTGATAGTGCACAAAAGGAATGTGGTAGCCTGATTGCAGGTTTTAGAAGAAAATGAAGCAGTTCCATGCAAAACAAGCTCGTTCAAAGATGATGTATCTCACTTGGATTGCATTGGATAGAGAAATGAAGAAGCATGTGCTTGGACCTAGCTGATAGGAATATTATTATTGTCTTATTGTAAATGTAAACTTGGTGAATATATATAAACCAAGTATATCAAGTATTTAACAAGTATCTAAAGATGTATATTTGAAGAAATCTGTATGATACAAATTATACATAGCTGTTTACAAGTAAATCTTACAACTTTGAAGTTGAGAGTGTTTCTAGAGATACAACTTGCTTGTTCTACTTGTTGTTCTAGTTATTGTTAAATACTTGCTACACTTGGTTTATATATATTCACCAAGTTTACATGTATAATAAGACAAGAATAATATTCCTATCAGCTAGGTCCAAGCACATGCTTCTTCATTTCTCTGTCCAATGCAATCCAAGTGAGATACAATATCTTTGAACGAGCTTATTTTGCATGGAAATGGAAATGCTTCCTTTTCTTCTAAAACCTGCAATTAGGCTACCATATTTCTTTTGTGCATTATCAACCAATGTGACTCTGTCAGCTTCTGTCAAGTCACTATCAACTGATATCTTTGACGATCATCTGTCGAAGCTTTATTGATATTATTCGTTAAAGCTTTATTGATTTATCCTTTGATACTATACTGGTGTCATCCATTAAAGCTTTCTTGTTAACATCCGTTGAAGCTTTATCTGATATCAGTTGAAGACCTCCTGACTAGTTTATCTGTTGAAGGCATATTGAGTTATCCGTTGAAGCTTGGAGAGTCATATGTTGAAGCTTGTAGCTTAACAGTTGAAGATGTTTCCTTATCAGTTGATACTCTTTCACTTATACAAAATTACATTGCATTTTATATTTACAGTTGAAGAGATTTTATATTTACTCTTTCATAATAGTGAAATCGACCGATAAAGATATGAGTCATCAACTACTGGGAGGTAACAGTGCAAAGGAAATGTGGGAAACCATTGAGCGGTTAATGGAAGGTACTGCTGAAGTCAAGGGAAATAGAATGGATATCCTAACGACTCAATATAAAGCGTTTAAATTACAACTCGGAGAAATACTATCTTCTTTTTTTTGAAAGATATGCAAGACTGCTGAGTGAACTAAAATTATAAGGGAAAGTTTATCCGTTGTATGAGTCAAACAGGAATTTCATGTTGACTCTACCAGTTCACTTGGAACAGAAGAACACATTCATCAGAGAAAGAGCTGACTTTTTCACTATGTCCCTGGATGTGATTTATGGAAAATTGAGAACCCATGAATTGGAACAAGAGTAGAGAGCTATAATCTAT
This sequence comes from Apium graveolens, assembly GCF_009905375.1. Classification (NCBI taxonomy): domain Eukaryota; kingdom Viridiplantae; phylum Streptophyta; class Magnoliopsida; order Apiales; family Apiaceae; genus Apium; species Apium graveolens. The sequence continues at coordinate 153,188,612 of NC_133655.1, forward strand.
GGCCCTGGTTTTATTGATAGCAAGAGTACGACACTTGCAAAAACCACTGCACTTGTTGCCCGTGAACCTAAAACTTCAGAAGTCATGGTTACACCCTCTTCCTTCAGTTTCCTCTTTGATAAATGTAGAAAAAAAATCAGGATATCTATCAGTCCATTTTAAAATAGCACGTTCATCTCACTTTTCTCAACAATCAAGGAAATTGTTATAATTGAAATTGCTCATGGTGAGCCAGAAGATGAAAGTGAGTTTTATACTCGGGAAGAACTTGAAGACTTGGAGGACAAATCAATGGCATACATGGCTTCAAAATTCAGTCATTTTAGATTCTGAAAAAATCCCATTTACAAGTCAAGGGGTTCATCTAGCAGATTTCAGAAAGGAAGCTACTCGTCAGGGTCAAGCTTTAGATGAGGTTACAAGTCAAGCTGGGTAGACAAGAGCAAGACAAGATGTTACAACTGCAATAAATTGGGGCACTTTGCATCTGATTACAGAAAGCCCAAGGTAGTAAAGGAAAAGGATTCCTATCAAAAGAAAGAAACTTACAAAGATCTAAAGAGACAAAATGAGAAGCTGAAACATAAGTTGAATGCTTATGTGTGTAAGGAAAAGGGAAAAGCATACATTATTGAAGGAAAAGGTTGGGATGATATTGATTCAGATAAAGAGGAAGAGCATGTGAATTTAGCTCTTGTTGTAGACTCTGCAGAGGAATCACCACAATCATCTCAGGTTCCTAAACTTACCACTATTGATATGTCTGAATCTGAATACAAATCTACAGTGCATGAACTTACTTTAGAATTGTATAATTTTCATACAAGCATGCTTGCATATAAACTTGAAAATGATAAGTTAGTTCTTAAAGCTGAGATTTTGACCTCTAGAAATGAAGAACTAGAATTGCTTGTAGTTGGCTTAAAAGACCTTAAGCAAAAGAATGAATACTGTTAATCTTATACAATCTAACAGTTGAATTACAGAAGGGGGAATTGAATCGAATTCTTGGTTTCTTCTTGATTTTAATAACTTTTTTAACAAATATACATAATTGTGTTTGAATATGCAAAACTGCGGAATGAAAGTATTGATGTATTCAAAACACAAAGTAATTTAAATACAAGTATTTAAAAAACTTTATGGTGGATTGAACTTATCCTCCAGAGACATATATATTTCGAGAACCCTATGATACAAAAATTGTACACAGTTGCTTATAAGTAGAATAACAAAGAACAGAGAAATATTCACAGATACAGCTTTTTCTATTTCTCTAGTTGATTGCTTATTTTACTACTACCTACTCTTGGTTTATATATTACCAAGTTACAAGTGAATAAGATAACTAATAAAACAAAATGTGTCTTTGTCTAATCACATGCTTCTTCATTTCTCCATCTAGAATCTTTGATTTTCTTCAAGTAAGCATAAAAATGCTTCTTTGTTCTCTAAAACCTGTAAATAGGCTGCCACATTCCATTTGTATACAATCAACCCATGTGACTATCAAGTCACTATCAACTGCTTTTTGAATCTGATCATATGTTGGATCATTCGTTGAGACTTTGTTGAATCATCCATTGAGAGTCTGGTTGATCATCCGTTGAAACTCTAGTTGATCATTCGTCAAAACCTTGTGGAACATCCGTTGAGAGTATCTTCATTACAGTTAACTCTATTTCACTTATGCAAGATTACAAGGCATCTAATATTTATAATTAGCCAACCTATTTTGCATATCAATCTAGTAGTCAACATGACTTAAAATATCCTACAACTTCTAGTTCTCTAAGGCATTACAATATGCAGGAATGTGCTACTAAAATTTATTTAAACATAAGCTACTCTCTCGACGGATAGCTAATAAAATTATCCGTTGAGAGCTACTATGACACTTCAAAAAATCTACTAAGGTGTTTTTGCAGCATATCATCAAGTCTATAACATATTCCTAACAATCTTCCCCAATTTATGTCTACTAGAATTTTAGGCATAAATTTAGAGGGACTTGATGATAACAAAACACCTTTTTACATAGAAATTATTCAACAGTAGAGAAAGATGATATGTGCTGCAATTTTATTGAAAATTTTACAGAAGAAAGTTCATAGAAATCTCAGAAGCCATTTTTCAAGATGCTTCTCTAGTTTGAGCAGATTACTCTTTAGTCTTCTTTCCCGGCCTTTCATTGTTCTCTTCAATCTAATGTTGGAGTTTTCTGTAGAATGAAGATTCATCTTCATTAGATTGATCCAGCACTCTTGCATTCTCATGAGAGTTATATTGCTTGAAATCTTTAGCTGATCTTCTAATCTAAAAAATCTTCTGATATTCTTTTCATCCTTGAACTCCATTAACCAATATGGCCTCAAATGCACTTTATCCCCTCGTTAAGGAATAGTTAAGACTCTTGGGAGTGCATTTGGGTCTCTCCAGCTTTGTCTTATTCTTTCAATCTGGCTGAGTATCTGCACTGAGGAGAAAATTTTCACTAAGACAGAAAAGCCTTCATTGAGAATCCTATAAAGAGGCCAAGTGATTTCCCTGCCACCCTTGTACTTGAACACCAATCTTTCTGCAAGTCTTTTATAAGCATCAATAGCCCTAACTTCATCTGGCTCATCCAAGTAAAGATTGATGTCATAGAACTCCTTAATGTCACATATGAATAGTTGATCTCCTTTGTTGACATTAGGTTTGGGTTTGGGTAGATTTTTGGATTTGGATGGGACAGATTTGACTGGCTTGCTTGGAATCCTTTTCTTGGATAAGGATGGAATTGGGAGATTAAGATCAGGAACGGGTAGGCTTTCCCAGTCTATTAGTTCATCCTTAGGAATTATTGGTTCACCATGAAAATTCATCTCAGGATTGACCTTGAATTCAGCTTGCTCCATTGTGGGCAAGGTTGGTTGATTTGAAGTAGTAGACTGGGTAGGCACAGGTTCATCTTCTTTCTCTTCTTCTTCTCCAAAATCCAGTTTCTTCTTGGCTATTTCCTTTCTCATTCTTTTTCCATTTTTCTTCTTTAGTTCCTCCAGTTTCTCAGTTTCAGTGATAGTAGAAGGCTTCTTAGCTTTTGATTTGGTAGCAACCTTTTCAGTCTTTTTCTTAGCTTCTAAGGCAACCTGCTTTTTCTGATTCTTAAGTCTCAGCTTTTCTTCTCTCTTGGCTTCTGCAAATTGTGGATGTCCAGCCATCACACAAATTTGTTTTCCATGCTTGTAAACTTTTGCTACCCTTTTCTTTAAAACTAATTCTTTGGGATCTTTGATGTTTGCAATGGAGTTTCCAAGCAGCTTCTTTTCATCAGGATGTGGAGTTGCATAGACTAGGTCCAAAGAATTCTTGGTAAGATGTTTTGATGAATGTTTCTTGGGATTCAAGATCACATTGGCCTTTGGTTATCTTTTAGCAGAGGTTTGACCTCTCTCCATGTTCCTCAAGCTCATTTTACTGATAGGAATTTCTCTCAATTGTGTGAAGTGTTTCACAGATTTATCTTGCTTTGCAGTTGGACCAAACACCTTTTCAATTATTTCATCAATCTTCTTCATTTGTTCATTCAGCTTGAGCTCAACTACTGCAATATTAACTAAGTCAATGATATCTAGAGCTGGTGGCTTAGGGAAAGTAATTGCTGGAACAATTACTTTGCTGACTTGAATTTGCACACCCTTCTCCCCCATACTTGCTTGAACAATAGCATCTTTCTCCCCTTTTTTGTTATCATCATGTATAACAGGGGTTAGAGTTTGAGCAGCCACTAGTTTTTGAAGAAGAAGTGTTTGATGAACTTGGTTGACATGAATCTTGGTGATTGAATTTTCCAGTGCTGTCAACCTAGTGTTCATTGAGTCAATTTTGCTACTCAAGTCAGAATCCTTCCTGAGCTTTTGTTGAATATCTTTCATAGTGGACTCTGGAAGTTTATACTTCATCCTTTCATTGATATCTTTCTTGACTTGCCCAATGGTGTTCTTGATTTCATCCAGATCTTGACTTTGTTTGAGAGATTGAATCTTGTGCAGTTGTAGAGATTCAAGATGGGCTTGGAGAAGACTTTTGGTGTTGACATCTGTAGTAGCTTGAAGAGCTGTCTGATTTTGATGGATAAGCTTGAAAAGAGTTGATTTAAAATGATGGTCACTGCAGTCTTTGCTAAACATCCAGCCTGGAGTGTTTGTGCTTGAGCTAGCACCTGCATCTCCCCTAAATCTGTGCCATCATCTTCCTCATTAGAAGCATCTCCAAATGTACCACTGGAATCTAACTCAAAATCATCACCAGCTGTAGATGGAAGAGAGTTGATTTCCTCCTTGGCTCTTAGCATAGAAGCTGTTATATGCACCAAGTTTAATGCCCTCTCAGCAGCCTCATTGCCCTGTTCATCAAGAATTGATAAGCCGGAATAGGATGAGTAAATGCCTCAGCCTCATTGATATCCCTTAACTCACTAACAATGGGTTCTTCCCATTCTTCATTTGTACCTGTATTTCTCTTATTATCTCTCTTTTATTGCATCAAGGGCTCCCCTTGGCTTCCTACCCTCACACCCTCACCTTCACCATCTAAGGTGGGACTCCTTTCACTCACTCTTGCCATGCTGGAAGAAATAACATGCATTTTGTCACTCATTTCCTCTCCTTTTGCTTGAGAACAACTCAACATGTCACTCAGTTCACTCCCTTCCCTCAATCCTAGTAGTGATTGAACTACTACTAAATCATATGCACTTGTAACAATTGTGGAAATTTTAAGTGGTGCAGCGACATTCAACGGATGAGAGACATTCATTGAGATAACATTTGAGAAATTTAATGGATAATTGTTACTAAGCACTTCCGTCGAGAGATAATCACTAGTTGATAGATGAAGAATATTTGTCGAGAGAGTAGAAATGATATATTTTGGAGTTGAAACTACTGTAGAATATGTGGTGATTAATTTGAGATTATGCACAGATTTCTTAGTAGAATCAGAAAGAAATGGCAAGTGATCCAACAAATCATCCAAAAGATGATGCTTACTTGCTTGAGATTTTGGCTCCTCCATGAGAGTTAAAGATGGAGAATCAGGAATTGATGTGTGTATCATGTCCACATCCATTGAGTTTGTGGGAGAATTTTGTGTTTGGGGTGTTTCAATTATAAGAGATTTTGGCCGTGACTCCACATTTATTGGAGCCACATCAAACTGACTTTGAGATGATGCATTAACTGAGTCTTTGACTGTAGTTGGAACTGTGTGTGCACCCTGTGTATCCCCAATTATTTTAGATTTCTTTTTTCTAATGTAAGTTTAAGGTTGGTCTGTGTCCCTAACCCTTTTGGCCTGTGCTCTTGGTTGAGAGCGTGTTTCAATAGTGACATCCTTTTGGGAGGATGAAACTAGTAATGAGCTAGAATCCTTATTAAGCATTACATTTTGTTGGGAAACTGCAGTGTGCCTAGGCTGGATTACACACACCTCACTCTCCTTATTCTTAGGGTTTCTTTGATGTTCATCCTATCCCTCACCAATCTTACTTTCCTTCACACTCCCCTCTTTGGATTGAGTAATTTTTGAAACTAGTCCCTTTTGAGAGGAACTAGAGTGAGGTTTCTAAGACTTGGATTTTGAAATATTTGATTTTATGGCTTGGGTAGACACTTATTTGGTCATTGTCACAGGTACCATTGCCACAAACATTTGCAAAGAAACTGGTGGTTGGAAAGTAGTAGAGACAGAAGTGTTTACCTCACTTACTTGAGGATCCTCCATGATTGGTAAGTAAATGAGGGGAACCTAACTGTGGTGATTTACCATGTTTAAGTCCGCATTAACTTTCCTCTCTTGAACCCAACAATCAAGCTTGTTGGTTGGGTTATCAATAACAAGAGCTTCAGAAATAAAATTAGCTAGCAACATAAAGAATCTAGCATAAGAAATGTTCTTAGACCTTTTCTTAATACTTGTAGTTTGTACCCTAGCTCATACATTACAGAATTACTGAAATTAAAATACTTATCACTTAGAATCATGTAAAGCATGTTAATAATAGCATAGCTAATAGCATCAAAATTACTAATCTTGCCCGAAAATGCCTTAACAAAAGAGTCATAGAGAAAGCTCCACTCTTTTCTAAGGCCCATTCTTCTAACCTCACCTAATTTGGCGGGATTGAGAGAATAACCCATAGAAGTAAGCATGTTGCTCACCTCTGTCTGTGTGTGGAACAAGAGTGTTATTTTCAGGCAGTTTAAAGCATGCTTGTAGTGTATCACAGTTGACGCAATGGTCCTTACCTTTGAGAGAGAAGGCAATGGTCTTATCTTTCGGGTTGAACACTGTTAGGTCCCGTATGAGGGCTATGTTAAGCTAGAAGGGGGGTTGAATAGCTTAATTACCAATTTAAATTATTATGGCATTTTAAAATAATTTTATCCCTTTTTAAAACTTTACCGAGTGGTTATGCAGTTTATATGTGCGGAAAATAAAGTACAAGGAAAGAAAATACCACACGATGATTTTATCCTGGTTCGCGATGGCGCAACCTCTAATAGATCCAGTCTCCGAGCTCCTCTCCCGGACTCAGGATTTTCCCTTAAAATAAACTCGCTCCTTTAGTAGGCGGAGAAGCCTTTACACCCTTACAAATATTTATCTTGGTGCGTAACACAAGGGTCACCACCTCAAAATAAATTTAATTCCTACACAACTTATCTTAGACAATAACTCCCCGCTATCTCTTCAAAGTTGATGTAGATCCCTTGTGTGGACTTGGCTTCCTTAGCTTTCACTGGTCTCGGATCTTAGTATCCGGTCTTGGGTCTTTCCTCTTCTTCACGGTGCAAATATGACTAACTCCCCGCTAGTGCGTATGAGACTTGGGTCTTAGAACGAAGATCACCACACGTCACCTCACCTCACTGCGAAACTAATAAGAAAATCCACAAAACACAAAGTATAGAGAAAATATGTGATTTAATAATAGAAGTGCGAGTAATTGGCCAACTCGTGTGATTTAATATGTCTCTTATATTTGACAAAATTACGAAGATCACTATTGATCGATTTATAATCTCTCGGAACACTAGAGATGTTAGCGAGATTATAAAATGATACCTTTCGTAATTAAACTATATTCACGAAATATGTTGGTCAAGGTCGAGATAAATAAAATGCAAGTAATTGACCAACTCGCGATGTCAAATATGAAATCTCACTCGTGACGAGTTATTTAGAGATTTATGAAATCTCACTCGTGAGGACTTATTTAGAGATTTAAGTACTTGTATATTATAGATATTCTTCGTTTAGAGCTTCAGTTTGAAGATCAAGTACTTATTCGAATTCCGAGTTCGAATCTTCGTTCTCTTTTCTTAGAGAACCTTCTTTAAAGGAGATCTTGTATTAGAGCTTGAGATGAAGTAGAGAAATTAATTACAAAGCTCAAAATAAAGAAAACCAAAGAAGAAGCTAAAAACTCACCACTTTTGGAAAATGGTCGGAAAAGTTCGCCGGAGGTTCGGCCGGATTTTGGCACTATGGACGAACTTGGGCAGCCCTTCGGGAGGCCGGAAAGTGGTGGTGGATGAGCTCACTTGGTGGGAACAAGCTTGGTTGGGTGAAGCTAAGCTTGGATATAAAAAACCTTAAGTATATGTGTATATATTTAAGAGAGAGAAGATTTTTGAGAGGAAGTGTGTGTATAGAATTTGAAAGAGATGAAGAGAGATACTTCTTGAAAAATTCCCAGAAAGTATTTGGCTCTTTGTTAGGAATATGTGTATTAGTTTGATGATAAGTTAAACAAAACACTTAAGTAGAAATCTAGTGTTTGTAGCCTCAACGGATAAGACCATCTTGGCTATCCGTTGAAGGAGTAGCTTTACTTAGCAATAAGTTTAGTATTGTAGCACATTTCACTCTCTCGTATCAACCTGTAATTCTTAGATGTTGTTAGGAAATAATCAGTCATGTTGACTACTAATGGATGTACAAATAGGAGGGCTAATTGTAAATATTTCATGCCTTGTAATTTTGTATAAGTGAAGAAGTGTCAACGGATATTGAAGACCTTCAACGGATAAGAAACAATGCCTCAACGGATAATATCCATCAACGGATAATATCCATCAACGGATAAGTGCTTCAACGGATAAAGACTTCAACTGATAAGGCATCAACGGATGAAGCCTTCAACGGATGCTTAGTTCATTAACAGTTGATAGTGACAATTCACAAGCTGACAGAGGCACATGGGTTGACAGAAACATACTAGAATGTGGAAGCCTCTTGGAGGAATCAAGAAAATGTAGCATTTCCATTCTGATGCAAACAAGGAAGTATTCAAAGATTTACAGATTACTCTAGATTGCATTGGATAGAGAAATGAAGAAGAAACATGTGAAGAATCTTTTCAATTGTATTTTATAGTTTGTCTTCACTTGTAAACTTGGTGATATATAAACCAAGTAGCAGCTAGTAATTAGGCATGAATTTTCCTTGAGCTGTTTAGAAATATCAAAAGAGAAAATCATCTAGTTTGTACTAGGAAGCAGCTGTGATTTAATTCTTTGAATCACAGATTTTCTGAAATAACACATCTCTGGTGGAACAACAAATCCACCAGAAAAGTTTTTAAAGTTCTTTGTGTTCATTACATTTGTGTTTGAATATATATCTGTCTGTATTAGCTTCAAGCAATTCACACACATTTGATCACTCAAACACTTAGCCTTAGAAACTGCTCAAAACTTGAAAATTTTTTGAGATTTACATTCAACCCCCCTTCTGTAAATCTCATTGTTAGTCCACTGGGAATAACAATTGGTATCAGAGCAAGCTCTTAACATACAAAGAGTTTAAAGATCTATTCTGCTAACATCATGAGTGCACAGAAGAATCCTCCTGCTAACATCATGAATATGAAGGATATTGGTGTAAAGATCCCAGTCCTGGAAAAAGATAATTATCATCACTGGAAAGTGAAGATGCATTTACATCTTCTTTCTCAAGATGAAAGCTACATCAACTGTATTGAAAATGGTCCTCACATCCCTCACAAAGTAGCCACAGCTGCCACTGCAACAGTTGCTGTTGGACAGTCCATTCCCAAGCCAAAAGCAGAATGGACTATTGAAGATATGGAAGAAATCCGCAAGGATAAGAGAGCCATGAACATTTTGTTTAATGGCTTAGATCAAGATATGTTTGACAATGTCATCAATAGCCAAACTGCAAAGGAAGTTTGGGATAATGTACAAATCATCTGTGAAGGTACTGAGCAGGTCAGAGAAAACAAGATGCAGCTTCTTATTCAACAGTATGAATATTTTCACTTTGAAGAAGGTGAATCACTAAATGATACCTTCAACAGGTTTCAGAAACTGTTAAATGGATTGAAGCTGTATGGTAGAGTGTACCAAGTCAAGGATTCCAACTTAAAATTTCTTAGGTCTCTGCCAAAGGAGTGGAAGCCCATGACTGTCTCTTTGAGAAATTCTCAAGATTATAAGAACTTCACACTTGAAAGATTATATGGAATTCTGAAGACTTATGAACTTGAAATGGAGCAGGATGAGCTGTTGGAAAAGGGAAAGAGAAAAGGAGGAATAGTTGCTCTTGTAGCTGACAGTGAGAAGATGGAAGCCAGGAATGAGGAGAAGACAATGCCAAGTCTCAAAATTGGTACAAGCAAATCAGAATCAAGCAAGGGTAAAGAGCAAGTTGTTGAGAATGAAGACAATTCCAGTCAGCATGAATCTGATGATATTGAAGAACATTTGGCCTTTCTGTCCAGGAGGTTTGCAAAAATGAAGTTCAGGAAAAACACAAAGTTCACTAAGCCAAACAAAAACATGGTGGACAAATCAAAGTTCAAATGTTACAACTGTGGCATTAGTGGACACTTTGCAAGTGAGTGTAGGAAACCAAATTCTGAGAAAAAGAAATTTGAGCAAGTTGATTACAAAAAGAAGTATTTTGATTTTCTCAAACAAAAGGAAAGAGCTTTTCTCACTCAAGATGATTGGGCAGCAGATGGGGTAAATGAAGATGATGATGTGGAATATGTCAACCTAGCCCTGATGGCTAATTCTGATGAAAATGAAACTAGTTCATCAAGCAACTAGGTAATTACTACTGATCTCTCTCAGCTTTCTAAACATGAATGCAATGAAGCCATAATTGATATGAAAAATGAATTATATCATTTGCGTGTTTCCCTTAAATCACTAGCAAAAGAAAACACTAGGATCAAGGAGAATAATGTGTTTTTAAGTGATAGGAATGCTGTGTTAGAGGATCAGGTAATTGAGCTTGAAAAGATGAAACTTAAATGCTTGACTGTTGAGAGTGAACTAGCAGAAGCTGTTAAGAAAGTAGAAATTCTTTCTACACAGTTAGAAAGTGAGCAAGAGGTAATCAAGGCCTGGAAAACATCTAGGGATGTTAGTATTCAGATTGCAAAGGTTCAGGGAATTGAATCATTCTGTGAGGATGCCTGGAAGAAAAACAAAAAGAAGTTAGAATTAATTGATGGATTGTCAACGGATGTGGAATCAACGGATGATGAAAGTTATCCGTTGATCATCCGTTGAAGGAAGAAAAGGAGCATCCGTTGAAGGCTCATCAATTAAAACAGGCAAGTTCTGTTAAAAATAAAAATCTCAATAAAAAGAATGATTCAACTCTCAAGAACTTTGTCAAAGAAGGAGCTAGCACATCCAGAGATGTCAGTAAGGTGAATATAGGACACATGACTTTAGATCAGCTAAAAGATAGGCTCAAGTTGGTTGAGGATAAGAAGGAAACTAAAAGAAAATCTAAAAGAAATGGGAAGGTAGGGATTAATAAACATAACAATTACACACCTGATAGGTATGCTCCTAGAAAAAGCTGTGTGCATTGTAAAAGTGTTAATCACCTATCTGATAATTGCAAATCTGTTAAAAATGCTCCCATGCCTTCAAATCCCTCCATGCCTAAAATGTCTATGTCACCTCTGCATGTTATGCCTGTTATGTCTCACTTGAATCCCCATGCACATTTTGCAAACATGCCATATATTAACAATCCTTATTTTACTGCATTTAGTATGCCTCAAGTGCCATACAATATGCCTATGTGGAATAACATGTTTGCACAACCTATGCCTTATCAAATTCAAACAGATGTGTTAAATGATTCTGTGACTAACCCTACACTTCAACCAACCACATCTGAGGCCAAGGGTGACCCAAAGTTACCTAAGTCAAAAGATGCAGGAGGAATGAAGTCTAGGAAAAAGACTAACAAGGCTGGACCCAAGGAAACTTGGGTACCAAAATCAACTTGATTGATTTTGTTGTGTGCAGGGACAAAGAAGAAATCTATGGTACTTGGACAGTGGTTGTTCAAGACACATGACAGGAGATTTCACCCTGCTCACAGAGTTTAAGGAAAGAGCTGGCCCTAGCATAACCTTTGGAGATGACATCAAAGGATTCACTATGGGATATGGCTTGATTTCAAAAGAAAATGTCATCATTGATGAAGTTGCATTGGTTGATGGTCTCAAACACAATTTATTGAGCATCAGTCAACTATGTGACAGAGGGAATACTGTTTCCTTCAATTCTGAAGCCTGTATTGTCACAAGTAAAAAAGACAATAAAGTGGTTCTAACTGGAGTTAGAAAAGGGAATGTGTACTTAGCTGATTTCAACTCTACAGATGCAGAATCCATAACTTGTCTTCTCAGCAAAGCAAGTCCAGTTGAAAGTTGGCTATGGCACAAGAAGCTGTCCCATTTGAATTTCAAGACAATGAATGATCTAGTCAAAAAGGACTTAGTTAGAGGAATGCCTCTAGTGGAATTCGCAAGGGATGGGCTGTGTGATGCTTGTCAGAAAGGAAAGCAAAAGAAAGTATCATTCAGTAAGAAGCTTGAATCTGCAATTGATGAACCACTACAACTTCTACACATGGATCTTTTTGGACCAGTCAATGTATTGTCAATTTCAAGGAAAAGATACTGCCTAGTGATTGTAGATGATTTCTCAAAGTTTTCATGGGTTTATTTTCTTAAATCAAAGGATGAAGCTAGTGAAATCATCATCAATCATATCAAGCAAGTCAACAATCATCCTGATTTCAAAGTAAGGAATATTAGGAGTCACAATGGAACTGAGTTCAAGAATTCAACCATGAAGTTGTTCTGTTCTGTGAAGAAAGTGGGATCATGCATGAGTTCTCAGCTCCAAGAACTCCACAACAAAATGGTGTGGTGGAAAGGAAGAACAGATCACTAATTGAAGCTGCAAGGACAATGCTTGAAGAGTCAAAACTCCCAACTTATTTTTGGGCTGAGGCTGTTAACTGTGCATGTTACACTCAGAATATTTCTCTAATCAATCAAGCAAAATGCATGACTCCCTATCAATTATTCAAGAGAAGAAAACCAACTTTAAACTTCCTACATGTCTTTGGTTGCAAATGCTACATCTTAAGGAATCAATCTGATCACAAAGGAAAGTTTGATGCAAAGGCTGATGAAGGAATATTTGTTGGTTATTCTGCTGGAAAATCATATAGGGTCTACAATCTAAGAACCAACATTGTCATGGAATCTGTACATGTTGTGTTTGATGATAAAAAGATTGATGGACTAACAGGTGAGGGACATCATGAAGGACTCAAATTTGACAACATTGAGATATACTGTGATGATAGTGATAGTGAGAATGATGAAGAAGGCATCTCAAGAAGAATTCAGAATCTGTCTTTGGATAATGAACAGAATGCTGCATCCGTTGAAAGTCATAATTCAGCTTCCGTTGAAAGAAGCATTGCAGCATCCGTTGAAAGACAAAGTACATCATCCGTTGAAGTTCATAATGAAGCATCCGTTGATCGCAGTCTGTCAACGGATAATCAATTCACTTCATCAGTTGATAGAGCTCCCAATTCCTTTCAAAGGATCAGCAACTCAGGGGGAGTTTCAACAAATCAACATTCTATCTCACATCATGACAATACTGAGGCAACCTCATCAAGGGCTAATCTACCACCTCAAAGGAAATGGACCAAGAATCACCCTTTTGAACTGATCATTGGTGATGCTACATCAAAAGTACAAACTAGAAGGGCTACTCAAGATGAATGTCTGTATAGTAGCTTTCTATCACAGGAGGAACCTAAGAGAGTGGAAGAAGCTCTATTGGATCCAGATTGGATTTTAGCAATGCAAGAGGAGCTAAACCAATTTGAGAGGAACAAAGTATGGAAGCTAGTACCCAAGCCAAAGAACAAGAGTTCCATTGACACAAAATGGGTATTCAGAAACAAGATGGATGAAAATGGCATTGTCATAAGGAATAAAGCCAGATTGGTTGCTAAAGGCTATTCTCAATAAGAGGGAATAGATTTTGATGAAACATTTGCTCCAGTTGCCAGACTTGAAGCCATCAGAATCTTTCTAGCCTATGCAGCTAATGCCAATTTCAAAGTCTATCAGATGGATGTCAAGAGTGCATTTCTAAATGGGGAATTGGAGGAAGAAGTTTATGTAAGCCAACCTCCCGGTTTTGAAGATCAAAATTTTCCAGACCATGTGTATTATCTGTTGAAAGCACTCTATGGACTAAAGCAAGCACCTAGAGCCTGGTATGAGACTTTATCAAAGTTCCTTCTAGATAATCATTTTACAAGAGGTACTGTTGACAAAACTCTCTTCTTTAGAAATGTTAATGGCTCTAAGATACTTGTACAAATTTATGTAGATGATATTATATTTGGATCTACAGATGATAAGCTTTGTAAAAAGTTTGCTAAATTAATGCAAAGTAAATATGAAATGAGCATGATGGGAGAGCTAACTTACTTTCTTGGTTTACAAGTTAAACAAGTTAGTGGTGGAATTTTCATTAGTCAAACTAAATATATTTATGATCTTTTAAAGAAGTTTGACTTAATGGATTGCTCACCTGCAAAAACTCCCATGACTACTGCCACTAAGCTTGAATTAAACAAGGCTGAAAAGTCTGTGAATATTACAAGTTATAGAGGTATGGTTGGCTCACTTTTATATTTAACTGCTAGTAGACCTGATATAATGTTTTCTACATGTCTCTGTGCTAGATTTTAAGCTGACCCTAAAGAATCTCACTTAGTGGCTATTAAAAGAATTTTCAGATATCTCAAGGGGACTCCAAATCTAGGAATTTGGTACCCTAGAGAGTCTGGTTTTGATCTAATTGGCTACTCAGATGCAGATTATGCAGGTTGCAAAATAGACAGGAAAAGCACAACAGGCACCTGTCAATTTCTAGGGAACAAGCTTGTATTATGGTTCAGCAAGAAGTAAAATTCTGTTTCCACATCAACAGCTGAAGCTGAGTACATTGCTGCTTGTAGTTGCTGTGCACAGATACTATGGATGAGGAATCAACTAATTGACTATGGTCTGACTGTTGATAAAATTCCAATATTCTGTGACAACACAAGTGCCATTGCCATTACTGAAAATCCAGTGCAGCACTCAAGAACCAAGCACATTGATATCAAGTACCACTTCATCAGGGAACATGTGATGAAAGGTACAGTGGAACTTCATTTTGTTCCAAGTGAAAAGCAGATTGCAGACATATTTACCAAGCCACTTGATGAATCAACATTCACAAGATTAGTAAGTGAGTTAGGTATGCTTAATTATTCATGATCTATGTCTTTTATATAATCTGTCTTGAAGCCTGAAATGAAATTTGCTGCAAGAACAAAGTTGGCTTTAATTAAGACTTATCCTATCAACGGATATTCTCTATCCGTTGAAAGCCAAAATTGTTCTATCAACGGATATTCATTATCCGTTAAAAGACAAACACATTTCTGGTAATTTTATCCTTCAACGGATAAAATGGTGTTGTTCATCAACGGATAACTGTTTACCTTATCCGTTGATGTGTCACGTCAGTTACTATAAGTGAGTCACAGCCGTTGATTCTTTTACTCAACCGTTGATACAGATATACAGTGTTGTATGTATTTGTATTTACGGTAGTTTTCAGAATTTCTACAGTTTTATTTATTTTTGAACGGCTATCACTTACTTAAAAGTATCATTTAATCATTTTATTTACGTTCTAATTCAAGAAAGTATAAAAGCCCAATTGAACTCTTATTCTCACTTTACGCTTTCTTGCAATTCTTATTCTCTTTCTCCCTAAATTTTCAAGTTTTTCTCTGCAACCTCTACTCACAACAATGGCACCAGTAGTCAAAATTATGTCTCAAACAGGATTTGTTTATGAAAAGAATAATTTCATAGCCTTGGTTGAAAAGAATGAAGCCCATTCTGATTATCACAAGATGATGGACTTCATCAAAAACTGTAAACTAAGCTATGCAATGCTGGAAGCCCCAACCATCTACTGTGAGGTGATTGAGGAAGTTTGGACAACTGCAGAATTCAACTCCACAGATATGACTATTGCCTTTTCTCTCAAAGGTAAGGACTATTGCATTAATTGTGATGATTTACAATCTTGCTTTAAGTTGCCTGAGAAAAATGCCATGACACCACACACTGATAAAGATGTCTCTGTTATGCTAGATTCCATAGGCTATGCTTTTGATTCTGCTAGTTTAGGTAGTATTAGAAGGAAAGGCCTTAGGAAAGAATGGAGTTTTCTTGGAGATGCCTTTATTAAGGTTTTCTCTGGGAAGATTAGCAATTTTGATGCTATCACTTCATCTCTTGTTAATATGCTCTATATGCTAGTTTCTGATAGGTACTTTAATTTTAGCACCTTGTTATGCTAGAATTAGGTTCCAGATTAGGTAATAAAGCTAATAGACCACATAACATCTACTATGCTAGATTCTTTATGTTATTGGCTAACCATGTTGCTGAAGGTTTGGTTATATCCAATGAGAATAATAAACTCAAATGCTGGGCACAAGAGAAAAGGGTCCTTGCAGACCTTTTGAGAATGAACCTCAACAGCCAGGTGCCATTGGTATACTTGCCAATCATGAATGCACCACAGGTAAGTGAGGTAAATACTTCTATAACTCCTACTACTTCCTACCCCACTGTTTCTTTGCCTTCTAGTGTGGCTGTGGAACCTGTGTCTTTGTCCAAACAGGCTCCTACCAAGGCCACCAAATCTAAAGTTTCCAAAGTCAAGTCAAAGAAACCTACCTCTGTTGTTTCTCAAAAGACAACAGTTGTAACAACTACCATAAACCCTGAAGGGAGTGAACAGGGTGTGAGTGGTGAGGGGAGGGGTGAACATCAAAAAGCCCCCCAGGATAAGGTGGGAGAGGTGAGTGGTACCCAAACCAGCCAAGCCACAGTCTCTCAAAAGACTGTGGTGGTTCAAAAGGAGTCCAGCACATCCCTAGTTGCATCCACCCAAAAGGATGTAAATATTGAAAATAGTCCCCAACCAGGGACACAGAACAAAAGAGGGAGGGACACTGAAGCCACACATTCACCATTTAAAGCCTTTTCAAGGAAGAAGAAGGCCAAAACCCTAGTTTCCACGCAAGGGACACACACAACACAGATACATCCACCAGTATCTGTGCCTTCTCAAATTCAGCTTGATGTGATTCCAGCAAATGTGGAATCACAGCCCCATTCTCTCAATATAGAAACACACCATTCATCAAACTCCCCAACCCCCTCTCTGGATGTGGATATGATATTCACATCAATTCCTGATTCTCCCTCATTAAAACTCAGGGAGGAGCCCCACTCAAAACCTGATGATCATCATCTTTTAGATGATTTGTTGGATCATCAGCCAATTCTTTCAGATGTAGTTGAAGAATCTGTGTTACCTCACTTAAAATCAATCCACACAGATTCAACAATTATGTCACTTTCTATATCTACATCTTTTTCTTCCTCAACGGATATTTCTCATCCGTTGACAAGTGGTTGTTCTTCAATGGATAAGCTTAACAGCGGTTATCCGTTGATACCATCAGTTTCTACTTCAACGGATACTCCCTATCCGTTGATGGTCTCTACACACTTAACAGAAACAATTCCAACTGTAGAGGACATGGCAACTGTACAATCACTTTTAGGTTTGAGGGAAGGGAGTGATCTTTTGAGTGAGAGGCTGGGTTGCTCCCAGGCAAAAGGAGAGGCTGAGAGTCACCAAATGCATGCTATTTCTTTCAGCATGGCAAAAGTAAGTGAGAGGAGTGCCACCTTAGAAGGTGAAGGTGAGGGTGTGAGGGTGTGTGTGAGCCAGGGGGAGCCCCTGATGCAAGAACAGAGAGAAATTGAGAGAAAGGCAGGTACAGAAGCTATAAGGGTGGATCCAGCCATTGCTAGTGAGTTAATGAAAGTGGATGATGCAGATAAGGAAAGACAATTTCAGCAACATTACAAAGCTGTCATTGATCACATTTCCTTGGATGCTGACACTTTTACTCACCCTGTTTCAGCCTATCAATTATTGGCTGCACAGGGCAATGTGGAGGCAGAACAGACACTACACATTGTACACACTTCAGAATCTCTTCTCAGAGACAAAGCTGCTGTCAACAGGCTGCCTTCTCAAGCTGGTGAGCCATCTGAAGAATTTGGAGTAAATTCTAATGATGATGACTCTGATTCTTTGAATGCGAGCATGAACTTAGGGGGAGTAGCAGGCCCAAGTTCTGTTCCTGATCTTCCTGCATGGGCATGGGCAAAACCATCAACACCAGGAGAGTTTGGTGTCACTTTGGTTAAACAAGTCAAGACAATTCAAAAGGCCCTTCAGGAGACTCAAGATGCTGGTACCAAGGCAATTCTTCACGCTCATCTGGAATCTCTGCATCTCTTGCAGTTGCAGCATTACCAGCAAAATCTAAGTGTGGATGAGCTCAAGCAGGAGATTGCTGATCTGAAATCCTACAATGCTGAGAAATTGGATTCACTTATACCCTATGGTACTATGCAAGATTTGTTGGGGAGACTGAAGAAAGCATCTGATGCTGACAAGAAGCTGGCCAGATTGGCAGATAGGGTTCAGATCATTGAAGACTCTATGGTCACCATTCTTCAGAATCAACAAACTCAAACAAATCTACTCATGCAGCTGGCTAAAGCACAAGGCTTGACCCCTACCCTTGATGATAACAAAAAGGGGGAGAATAAAGTGGAAGGGGAAGGAGAGCCATCTACAACAGTTCAGATTTCTCAAGTGCTAGTTCCTGTCATCACAACTTCTCCAACTATTCAAGTTAAAGGAAAGCTAGATGGAATTGATTTAATCCAGATAGCAGCAGCTGAATTGCAAGTCAAAGAGCAAAGGAAGAAGATTGATGAAAAGATGCAACTAATATTTGGTTCTACAACTTCTCAATCACAATCTGTGAAGCATAGCACAAAAGTGGAATCAATTATTATGGAACTCAAGCCAGTAGGGAGGCATAAGGATGGAGAAACTTCTTCCAAAGATCTACAACCTATGGTTCTCAAGCCCAACAACAGATCCAATGAAGACTCCACAAAGAATCCTCTAAAAGAGGTGGATTTTCCTCTTCCAAAAGCTGATGAGGACAAGCTTTTAGGTAGAAGTATTGCATATCTCAAAGAGACCATGGATGAGGCTGTAAGGAGAAACATGGCTATTATCTTCAGAGAGGGAAAGAGCATATGTGTGATGCAAGGACATCCCAAATTCTCAATAGCCAAGAGTGAAGAAACCAAAAGGTTGAAGGAAGAAGCCAAAAAGCTAAAGGCTGACAAAAGAGCACAAGCAAGGCTTGAAAAACAGCTAAAGTCAAGTCAGGCTGAAGAACAAAGAGAAATTGAAGACAAAGGTGAAGATGAAGCTATGGGGGACATGGTTGGTACTGAGATGGAGGAAAGAAGTGAGGAAGAATGGCAGAAAGGGAAAAGAAAGAAGGTCAATGCAAGGAGAAAGAAGGTAGATAAGACTTAAGAAACCCGATCAATATCCAAACCACTACCCTCTATTCCTGAATCAATTGTACCTGACCCCTTCATGAATATTCATGGTGAAACAATCATTCCCAAGGAGGAACCAATTGATTGGGATACCATCAAATTGCCCACCTTCCTAACCTCTTCTCCACCATCAAAGAAGCAGAAAAGAAGAATTAAATCAACACCCTCTAAAGCCTCAATCAAATTCACACAGAAGCCTAAGCCTAAATCTCAAACCTCTAAAGATGATTATGTTCACATCTGTGACATAAAAGAATTTTCAAACATTGAACTCTATCTGGATGAGCTGGAGGATGTAAGGGGAATAGTTGCCTACAGACAGCTACCTGAGAGACTAGTGTTCAAATACAAAGGAGCTGGGGAAAGAACATGGCCTCTTCACAGAATTCTGAATGAAGGCTACTCTACCTTGATTAGAGTCTACTCAGCCATACAGAAGGATTCTGGCTTTACCAGGACTGCCAAGACTGAGATTCTCAACAAGATTGCCAACATAAGGAAAACTTGGAGGGAGCCAAATGCCTTGCCTAGAACTTTACTCATTCAAGAAAGAGGAATTACAATTCACAAATCACCTCATTGGTTGATGGAATTCAGAGACAACAAAGGAGTCAGAAGATTTTTCAGAATTGAAGATCAGCTAAAGATTGCCAGTAATGAAACTCTCAAGGATATGCAATCTAAGTTAGATATCAATGAAGAAGATGAAGCTGAATTATACAGACAACTTCAACTTCAAATAGAGGAGAATGACAGGAGGCTAGGAAAGAAAACAAGGGATCAAAGGAAAATAAAGTAATTTGCTCAGGCTAAAGGAGCACCCTTGGAAACAATGTAAATCTTCAATTTCATCTCAGCATATACACCTTTGTAGCACTTTTGAATTTCTGCTTTGTTACAGTTTATATATTTGTTAAGTGTTTTGTTATCATCAAGCTAAACCCAAATTTATGCCTACAGTTCTAGTAGACATAAATAGGGGGAGATTGTTAGGAATATGTGTATTAGTTTGATGATAAGTTAAGCAAAACACTTAAGTAGAAATCTAGTGTTTGTAGCCTCAACGGATAAGACCATCTTGGCTATCCGTTGAAGGAGTAGCTTTACTTAGCAATAAGTTTAGTATTGTAGCACATTTCACTCTCTGGTATCAAACTGTAATTCTTAGATGTTGTTAGGAAATAATCAGTCATGTTGA
Organism: Apium graveolens; assembly: GCF_009905375.1. Taxonomy (NCBI): domain Eukaryota; kingdom Viridiplantae; phylum Streptophyta; class Magnoliopsida; order Apiales; family Apiaceae; genus Apium; species Apium graveolens. The sequence continues at coordinate 153,208,756 of NC_133655.1, forward strand.
CTACTAATGGATGTACAAATAGGAGGGCTAATTGTAAATATTTCATGCCTTGTAATTTTGTATAAGTGAAGAAGTGTCAACGGATATTGAAGACCTTCAACGGATAAGAAACAATGCCTCAACGGATAATATCCATCAACGGATAATATCCATCAACGGATAAGTGCTTCAACGGATAAAGACTTCAACTGATAAGGCATCAACGGATGAAGCCTTCAACGGATGCTTAGTTCATTAACAGTTGATAGTGACAATTCACAAGCTGACAGAGGCACATGGGTTGACAGAGACATACTTAAATTTGGAAGCCTCTTGGAGGAATCAAGAAAATGCAGCATTTCCATTCTGATGCAAACAAGGAAGTATTCAAAGATTTACAGATTACTCTAGATTGCATTGGATAGAGAAATGAAGAAGAAACATGTGAAGAATCTTTTCAATTGTATTTTATAGTTTGTCTTCACTTGTAAACTTGGTGATATATAAACCAAGTAGCAGCTAGTAATTAGGCATGAATTTTCCTTGAGCTGTTTAGAAATATCAAAAGAGAAAATCATCTAGTTTGTACTAGGAAGCAGCTGTGATTTAATTCTTTGAATCACAGATTTTCTGAAATAACACATCTCTGGTGGAACAACAAATCCACCAGAAAAGTTTTTAAAGTTCTTTGTGTTCATTACATTTATGTTTGAATATATATCTGTCTGCATCAGCTTCAAGCAATTCACACACATTTGATCACTCAAACACTTAGCCTTAGAAACTGCTCAAAACTTGAAAAAGTTTTGAGATTTACATTCAACCCCCCTTCTGTAAATCTCATTGTTAGTCCACTGGGAATAACACTCTTTAGCTTAGTTAAAATGGGTTGGGGTGGGGGTTTATTTATAGAGGAAGTTGGGTGGAATGAATGGTTAAGATTTAAGAGGGAATGGATGGTGGATGGAGTGTATCACATGATTGATGATATGGCAAGTAGGTTGTGTTTCTTTGCAAGTGGGAAGGAAGCACAAGCTAGTATTCATTCAAATCTCAGCTGATATATATATATATTAAATATATATTTTCCTTTTCTTATAATCATTCTTTAATTACTTTAATTAAGGATTAAGCACCATTAATTATGACCACCCCAAAAACTCTTAAATAAATATCATGAAAAATATGATAATTACCTAAATATTATAATATGATGTCCTGAAAAGTTTTGTCAATAATTGTCAATGGTAGCTAGGTCAAACGTGGTCAACTGTAGGACCAACTACCTCGAAATTCATGCCCTGACAAAAATTCTCGAAACGCCACAAAATTTTTACCATGCATATAAAATACCATTTAAGTGATCCATACCAAATTTCAAGTCATTCTAGTATGTGGAAGTAATTATTTAGATTTAAAGCGATTATGTCAGCCTTTACTTCCGAATAAAAATACTATTGGTCTTGGAATGAAAGAGATGGATAATTTGACCAAAGTTTTAACTTTTATAGATACTTAAAATATATTTTCTAATATATAAAATGTATTTGAGTGGTGGGAAATATTTTTGAGTATTTTTGAATAATTTTCTCCGAGAAATGCTGATTTTACGAAACGGGAGAAAATTACTTTACGAACACACATAATGGGTGTAAAAATGGATATTAATACTTCAACCATGAATATTAGTAAACTTTGAATAAAAACTCTTTTGAAGAATGTAAAATATATTTAGGAGCGAAGAGTAAAACATTTTTTATTTAGCACGAGATCTCTAAAGAATATTTATGATATATTCCTTATTTGAGCTTGTTGCCTTATTGATGTTGCAACTGTGATCTAAAAAATATTATAACTTGATATTTCTTATTTGATCAAATTGCCTTAGAGATATATTCCATAAGGTCTAGGTATTTCTTTGAGTTGGAAGGTTTTGCAAGGTTTGGAGGAGGGGGTTTGGAACTGTTTGTGTTTTTGTTTATGTTTGGTTCATTTCTGAGGTTTGATTTCCTAGTGTATACCCTAGCTTGAAAAGGCTTATAGGGTCTAGGGTTTTGAGCATTTGGGATTTGGAATTTTCTGCTTTGGTAGAATGGAATGGTGTGATTTCTAAATCCTTTTCTAGGGTTCTTGTACAAGGCTCTTTGGTTAGGGTTTCTGGACTGGGATGTGTTTACAGTTTTGAAGGCAGAATTTTTGTGGTGGATAAACTGTTTCTTTTCCATATCTTGAAGTAGATATAGATTGGTTATGCCTGGTCTTGGTCTAGGGTAATATGGCATTGCATTTGGATTCATGACTTGTAAAGTAGAGAAGATAAGCTTTTTATAAGTGTGTGTGTGTGTGTGTGTGAATGCAGCAAGTAACAGGTATATATGCATGCACATTGCACAAAATCCAAGATCAGTTTAGAAAATAATTTCATTTTAAAGTCACTTTTACTGTTCATGAATAGTGTTTATCATTAAGTGCAGTTTGCCAAAGCATGCTGTGTTACATAAGTCCAAATCCTAGGTATTTACTTAGTTATTCTAGGACATGATATATTTATAGCAGTTATAGGCAAATAGTGACATGAAGTGCCTAATTATACTATTTTAAAACTGTTTGAAGTACATAGTGCACAGATTTTGAGAAACTGTGTGACATAAAGGTTAAGTGCAGCATACCCTAACACATAGACTCTAGTAAGATGACAAATTGTGCATTTAAGAATGTTCAGTTTTGCTGTCTTGAATATGCAGAAAGTGTAACACCTTTTCAAGGATATTAATGGAATAATCTTTTTTTTAACACAGAATAATGCATTTATATCTATAAGTAGCTTATGTTAAATGATAAGGAATAAATGAGAATAATATCACATTTAACACAACTGATGCATTTATATAACATGTGCAATTCCATTTAATTCAGATAGCAATTAATATCACACAATCACACAGAATAAACAATAAGTCAGATTTAAACACAATTTCTTCATGGCATTTTAGAGTTTTTCTCCTAAGATCTCTAAGTGGCCATTAATCACAGCAGTGACCCAGATACAGAGGTGCTCATGGCTCCCCTGCCAGGTCTTTCTGTGAGGGCAGTGTGTGCTTGTGTTTCAATCACTTGCTTTAAGCCTTTGAATTCACATATTAACTCTACATTAAATCATCATTGTATAATCAATCATAGTGTACAAGAGTACATATATCACAGGTAAAGATAAAGATTGAAGTACACAGAAGTTCAATGAATCAAGAAGTATATCACATTTTGAATTCAAATAAATCTGACAAAGCAAACAAGTGCACAAATTTCAAAAGATCACAAGCACAGGATACATTGTAGATTAATTCAAGTAGATACTAATAAGATACAATGAGTCCAGATATATGATACACTGTTAAGCACATAATTCTCATAAACATTAACACAGCCATGGATCAGTATGCATTTCTAAATAACTTACACACTTTTGTACTTATTTCAAGATACACAGGTGATTAAAGCAGTGTTTAGTGATTAAGTTACTCCAATCAATTTCAGTTTGTAGTTACATTCAAGAGATTCTACACATATAATTGATTTAACCATGGATTATCAGTTATATCTTGCTAAGTAGTTATGGCTGAGAGCAAATTATAGTTAATTACAAGTTGATCAGATAACATAACTTTATCAAATTATTGAGTATAACCAAGCCTGAGTTATATTTGATTAAGTGAACAAAAGATCAGTTCTAATAAGAGCATATAGATTCTTTAGATCATACAATATTAAGTATTATCTATGCATCTTACACACTGAGTTAGATTATGTCAAGAAAAGTTCACACTTAATCAGTTTATACCAAATCAGTTCATATCTAAAGGCACTTCATATTTTGAATTGAATCAATTGTATATATGTCTACCTCATAGAGCACTTGGTTATATCAAATTAACATGATTATCTTAATTAAGATATAATTGCATTTAAAACAATGTTTACATATTACAAGTATTCAGATTAACCACGGTTTATCATTATCCATTTTTTTTCAATTCATTCAGATAAATCAATCATACCATTGAGTTCAAATTCTGGATTTCATTAAAATGATAGTGTTCAATTACTACATATTGTTACGACCGGCATTTTATGTAATATTATCTGTGGATTTTGTGTGATATTAAAGCCGTAAGTGAATATACTTAATGCTTGTACCTTGTGTCAATGAAAAATTTCTGCATTTTAAATTTGCTTTATGTAGTATATGATTTTTCAAAGCGAGAGTTTATTTATTTCCCTTATTTTTAATTTGTAAGGAATATTCTAAACCTTGGAGAAATTTTCTTTTTAAAAGTTATTTTATTCACAAATTTCAAAAGTGATTTTATAAAATTTCTAAAAATCCAAGTTATTTTATGGTATAAATTTTATAATTTTTGAACTTGTATTTTATTTTATAAAAATAAATCTTTACAAATTTTATTGGTTATATTTATCAAATTACATAAGAGACCTTGCATGCAAATCACCCTTCTATTCTCTCAAAGGGCAAATAAGACTTTTCCAACCCCACTAACACATTTGATTATTACCAAATTACTACATTAGCCTTGCATGCAAAATGGCCTAACTTTAGCTAAAGGACATTTTTGTAAGTTCTCACTTCCACCCATTATTTGTCAACCAAAAAGCATAAAACAAAAGTTTAAGTGGGAGAAGTCATTCCACTCATTCCACACTCCAACACCCCATAAATTTTTCTCCTCCCCCCTCCCACCCTTGCTCTCGGCCGAAGGCCAAATTCCCCACCCCCCCTTCCATTTTTCAATTCATTCTTCATCTTCCCAAGTGTAAATCTTCTACTTACATTCATCTTATATACTTTCCAAGTGTTTTGTGACTTGGAAGTTGAAGTTCCATGGATGCATGTGTAGTTCTTATGTGATCTCCAAAGAGAAACTCTTGATTCTTGTGAATTCAAGAGCTCTCTATGAGATATATTATGTATATATGCTAACTAAGTGTTTTATGGAGATATCATGCTTTAAAATCCTTTGCATGCTACTGAAATTTCATTATATATTTTTGTTTAGCCATGCATGCTAGTTTTAAGACATTAAAATGATGATTAAGCATGTTTTGCATGCTACTCTTTTCGAAATCATGTTGTTATGTTTAAAAATCTATAAATTCGAAATATGTGTGCTAAAAATAGATTATTTCCATGATAAATTTCTTATTAATAGTTAAAAGAAGTTATATTTCATGATTATTAAGGATGAGTAATAGGTGCAAGTCGATTTTGCAAGCATTTAACACTTTATGCCTAGCCGAAATCTTGTTATGTGTTTTCCATGAGTTGCATGTCATATTTTTAGTTGCATGTTGTTAATTTTTGGGCATGGATGATCTCCCCTTCTGTTGAGACACTATTTTAGGACATTAAGACACTAGGTTTGCTTTGGAAAGAGTTGGGTGCTTGGTTTTTAAGTGGGAGTTAAGGTGAAAAGGGATTAGTTGGTGTCTTCATTTTTTTCCAGATTTGATGCACTAGTTTATGGGGACGTTTTGAATGAGCATTTGTTGTGCACTTTGAGGCCCAAGCCACCAGAAGTTAGTATTGGGAGTATATAAAAGGTTTTAGGAGTTGGTTGGAGGTTTGCATGTCGTTTGGTTAGGTGCACAAGTAGAACCACAAAATCTGTCCAGCAGGGGACAGTTTTGTGACAACTTAGAAATAGGGAGATTTGACCATGTCATGGGTAGGCCCTCATTAGGCCCTGTTGGGCCTTAGTTAGAGGGAGTGTCAGATAAGTTTTCCCAGCCATAGTTCATAGGATATGAGTTAGAACCATGTGTCACAAGTTAATTCAAGTCAGGGCGTTTTCTGCCCAGGAAAACAGGGGAACCTTGGACTTTAAGCTTAGGCCCAAGAAGGCCCAAGCTAGTCCCTTGAGCCACATAAAGTTTGGGAGATGTCCTAAGGTCAGGAGAGTCTTGTGTAAGAGTTTTGAAGGAAAACGTATAGTTTAAGAGTGTCTAATACACTCAAGAAACCATAGTTGTCATTTTGAAATTTACACCAGTGAGCACCTTCACTTAACACATAGTTTTAGAACACTTAGGAGTGAGATCTAGGTTGACCACCATAGTTGTAAGATAGTATAAGGTTAGTAGAGGAAAAGGCCCAAGTGAGGGTCAATAGTTCTTGGATAGTTTAGTAAAGGCACCTCGAGTTAGGAAGCCAAAATTTGAAGACTTTGTTTAGTTTAGCGATCAAGTGACTTAAGTTGGGGGATCGAGATCATCCAAGCCTAGTGTTGCATTATGATGTATATGGTGTTATTTGGTATTAATATATGATATATGAGTATATGTGGCTATGTGTGTGCAATTATATTTATAAGGTGAATATAAATTAAGTGCATATAGGCCTAAGTGCCATCCGTGTTTAATTTTGGGTTGTAAATAGGATAAGTTGGTGAGAATATATTATAATGAGGATTATTATTATTTATGTAGGATCTCGAGACGAGGGTAAACTTGCCATAAAGGTCGAGTGAAGCTTCCAGTTGCTCCTACCAGTCAGACCAGACCAGCCTTTCTCAAGGCAAGTGATTCAACCTATCTTCGTATTCACTGCAATTGTGTAACAAATAGTTCATATATATTGACGCAACTATCCTGAGTCATTTTAATATATTTAAATCAATATATCTTATGTTCATCTTTGAATCATATAGAAATGCCATGAACCCTCGAGTACGTATTGCAAGTAGTTCAAAAGTCTTTTCATGATAGTTGAATGCCATGATAAAATAAAAAGTTGTTATGATACTTGATCGATCCTCTTGATTAACATGCTAATGATTCCTAAGTATTGATATCTCATCCTGATACTTGAAGCCCTATAGAACCTTACCTTGATACCTGAAAGCCAGATATTTATCAAAGTTGTCCCTAATTGATTGATACCCCTCTTTCTTATCCTAAAGCTTGTCAATTCTGATTTATCCTGAGTTAAAGGTCATTCTTCATACCTTAACACCTTTACTGTTCATGAAGCTTATCTTCTTGATGATCTAGCACTTGAACCTTGATGAGAAACCATTGCTTAAAGCCCAATTTGGCATTACCCTTCTATAATATCCAATAGCCTCACTAAATCCCCTTGTATAATCTTTTATATATGAAAACCATTCAGTTTCTTTAATAGAGTAAAGTTTAGTGGATCATGGCCCTGAGATTTAGTACCATATTTCCCGTATTTCGAGTTGAACTATAATCCCTTGATAAAAATGTTTACTGTTAAAAGAAATTTTTGTCATAAATCGGCATCAGTTTTTGAAATAAATAAAATGTGGATTTTCAGTCCCAAAGGGGGATAAACGTTTTCTTTGAATAGTGGATCTGGACTGAGACGCGAGTCCTTTCCACACTTATTTTAAGCTTAAAAGTTGCCTAGGGATCCCATTAATGTTTTAGAACCCAGCGAGGTTCGGGATTACTTCGTGGCTGATCACCGGCTGTAATCCGTAGCGTCATAAAATGATTTTGATTAAGATATGATTTTAAAGTTGTTTTGATACAAGCAAAATGATGCCATCACCCATAGTTTTATCTCTCGTTATCATTGGTTATGTCTTTCCATTGTCATTCTTTAAAGTATATCTCGATTTATGTTTTGTATCGTACTGTTTAGCACTTGTTGAGCATTTGGCTCACTCCTTGCTTTACCTTGATATTACAGCTAGCAGCTATGGTTAGATTCAAGCAGACTGCCCGTAAGACCTGTGATGCTGATGCTTATGTTTGAGCTCAGGTAGAATAAGAGATAGTAGTTTTGTGTGACGACTCGCTATTTAAAATCAGTTGTAATAGATGGTAGTGGTGGGCTGTTCCAAACCCTAAACTGTAAGATCTTGGAGTTGGTTATGTTTACTTCTTTTTAAAATGTTGTAATAGTTATATCTAATTTGCTGCTTAAATTGGGGGCGTGACAGGTTTTGGTATCAGAGCTACGGTTTAGAGTCCCTGGACAGCCCAATTAGGTTATAGGATATATGTATAGGTTATAGATAATATGCGAGAGAGTAGGTTGAGTAAATTTATTATTAATACTCCTCTTATTGGTTTGTCAGCAAAGGGCGCATTCCTCGTCATCCTCTGGGTCGGACGACACTGTTGCTTTCTCCGTGTATGCTGAGTTGAGGCGCAAGTTCGACATGCTTCAGGCCAAGTACGACCGACTGGTAGACCGACTGAAGAACGTGTACCTGGACAGCCAAAACTATGAAGGGAAGCCCAAGGAGCAGATTACTGCGAGACTTGAGACCTTGGTTCAGTACGTCAACACTAAGCTTGAGGAGATGCCAGCGCACCGGGACCGCACCAGCCAGTATGTCATTCAGATGGTGGCGGATGAGCTCCAGAGCATTGTGAAGACGCTTCGAGAGGAAAAGACTACCAAGCCCCGTTCAGATGGAGTGGAGCCTTAGTTCTTTCCATTTACCTTTCATGTTGTTGTACTATCAGACTCCGTAGAATCCCCAGTTGTTTCCGTTGTTTCCTTTAAATAAGCATGTTGATCTCAGAATCAGACTTTGTCCTAATCCAGATTTATTTTGACTTTTAAATTTCAATAATCATGCACTATTGTTCCATTTGCTCTCAACTGTTATTTTACGCTTTTATATGCATCGCCATATCTGCTTAATTTGAAACTTGACCTCATATGTAAATAAGAATGCCATGCGATACCCTCGAATTATTTTATCATTCATATCTGTTTTGACATAACTCTTATTTCAGGATCATGCCTCCCATAAAGAAGAACCCAACAACCACATCCACCACAGACCCAAATATTCTTCGACTACTAGAAACTTTACAACAGTAAACCAATGCTATAGCTCAACAACAACTAACTCTTCAATAATAAATTGAAAACCAAGATAACCGTGAACCACACCAACCACCTGAACCACCAGTACCACCTCGACAAGTTGTCACTTTCAAGGCATTTCAGAATGTGAATCCACCTGCATTTCATGATACCACTGATCCAGTAATAGCTAACACATGGATTAAGGAGATGGAAAGAGCCTTTGAGTTGGTACAGTTAGGGGACGATCAGAAGACGCCATATGCTACTTACTTCTTGAAGGGCGAAGTCATCTATTGGTGGGAGTCAGTAAAAGCTATGGAAGCAACTCAGCAGGTTTCTTGGGAGAGATTTAAGAAGTTATTTCTGGACAAGTATTACCCTAAGTACATGCAGAATCAGATGGAGCTTAAATTTCTTGAATTGAAGCAAGGGAACATGACTGTACTGGAGTATGAGAAGAAGTTCACTGAGTTGTCAAGATTTGTGACAAAGTATACCAGCACTGAGGAGGAAAAAGCAAAGAAATTTCAGCAAGGATTGGAGCCTCGGATCAGAGATAGAGTGGCTATGTTTGAGCTTGAAACTTATGCGGGAGTAGTACAGAAAGCTGCTCTGATTGAGAATAATGGGACGCAGTCAAGGAAGGAAAGGGATAACAAGAAGAGGAAGGTTCCATTTTATGGAGAAAAGTCTGAAGCAGGAAGTTCACAAGATCAGAATGTAAAGAGGATTGGATTCCATAAGGGCGGAAATTTTCAAAAGAAGGGAAATTTGGGCAAAGGGCAAGAATCGAAGGGGAACAATCAGGCAAGCCAAGGGCAAGTTGGAGAAAACAGATTCCAGAGACCGGAATGCAAGCACTGTGGAAGAAGGCACCCTGGAGTATGTAATAAGCTGAGCATGACATGTTATAGGTGCAATCAGAAGGGACATTTGGCAAATGAATGCAAGATACCGAAGCCAGGAGTTACATGTTACAAGTGTGGGAGAACTGGACACATAGCTAGGGAGTGCAAGGAAACCGGACCAGTCAAAGCTCTGATGAACGTGGCAAGTACCAGTGCGAGCGTACCAGCTGAGGTATTGGCATTACCTCCACCACCTACACCAACCCCGCAAGCAACAGCAAGGACATTTGATCTGAAGATGAAGGATGCTGTTCAGAATTCTGAGGTGATAGCAGGTAAACTTTTACTCAATAATGTCAAAGCTAAAGTATTGATTGATTCGGGAGCAACAAGATCTTTCATATCAGAAACTTTTGTTGATAAGCTCCAATGTGATAAAATGATTATGAGCGAGGTAGTAAATGTGGTAATTGCGAACCAAGAGAAGATTCCTGTAAATCAATTCTGTCTGAAGTGTGAGATTGATATTTCGGGGTATAAGTTTTCAGCCGACTTGATACTCTTCAAGTTGGGAGAGTTTGATATAATTTTAGGTATGGATTGATTAGGAGAGAATAACGCCCAGATTAATTGTAAGACCAAGAAAGTGTATTTAAAGGCGAAGAGTGGAGAGAAGGTAGTATTTAAGGGGCAGAGGCAAGAGCAACTATTTCTTACAATCGTTCAGGCTAAGAAGCTACTTAGAAAAGGTTGTGAGTCGTTCCTAGCGTATGTAGTGGATTCAGAAAAGGGCAACCCCAACATAGAAGATATCCCTGTAGTTAATGAGTTTCCCGATGTGTTTCCAGATGAAATACCAGGCTTACCACCAGATCGACAAATCGAGTTCGAGATCAACCTTGCTCCAGGCACAGAACCAGTTTCAAAGGCCCCATATAGAATGGCACAAGCAGAAATGAAAGAATTGGCGAGCCAGCTACAAGAATTGTTGGATAAAGGAGTGATACGGCCAAGTACGTCGCCATGGGGAGCACCTATTCTGTTTTTAAAGAAGAAAGATGGGAGTATGCGGCTATGCATAGATTATCAGGAGTTGAATAAGGTAACGATCAAGAACCGCTACCCGCTACCAAGAATAGATGACCTTTTTGACCAGTTGAAGGGAGCAAAATGCTTTTCAAAGATTGACTTGAGATCGGGATACCATTAATTAAAGATCAAAGAAGAAGATATTCCCAAGACATCATTTAGAACCAGATACGGGCATTATGAATTCCTAGTAATGCCATTTGGATTAACCAACGCCCAGGCCGCATTTATGGATCTGATGAATCGAGTATTTAAGAAGTATTTGGACAAGTTTGTCGTGGTATTCATTGATGACATCCTTATTTATTCTAAATCGGAAGAAGAACATAAACAACACCACTGGATAGCATTGGAGATACTTCGTCAAGAGAAGTTGTATGCCAAGTTTACCAAATGTGAGTTTAGGTTAAAGGAAGTTCAATTTTTGGGGCATGTCATTGGAAAGGAAGGAGTTAAAGTGGATCCAGCAAAGATTGAGGCAGTTATGAGTTGGGAGAGGCCAAAGACTCCTACGGAAGTGAGAAGTTTTCTAGAATTGGCAGGATACTACAGAAGGTTTGTCAAGGATTTTTCGAAAATTGCCACGCCATTGACCAAGTTAACCAGAAAGAATCAAAAGTTTGAATGGAGTGCAGAATGTGAGGATAGCTTTCAAGAGTTAAAGCAGAGATTGGTAACAGCTCGGGTGTTAGTGCTTCTAGATGACCAAGGAAACTTTGTGATATTCAGCGACGCTTCACATAAAGGATTGGGCTGTGTGTTAATGCAACACAGTAAGGTGATCGCGTATGCATCAAGACAATTGAAACCGCATGAGTTGAAGTACCCGACGCATGACTTGGAACTAGCCGCCATTATATTCGCACTTAAGATTTGGAGACATTACCTCTACGGAGAGAAGTGCGAAATCTACACAGATCACAAGAGTTTAAAGTACATTTTCACTCAGAAGGAGCTCAATATGAGGCAAAGGAGATGGTTGGAATTGATCAAGGACTACGATTGCTCGATAAATTACCATCTCGGAAAGGCGAATGTTGTGGCCGATGCACTAAGCAGAAAGGAGAGATTGAATATGATGGCAACACCAAAGGAATTGTCTGAAGAGATTAAGAAATTCGGATTAGAACTTTGTAAATATGGAATGGTTGAAGAAGTTTGTCGTGCAATGACTTTTTAGCCAACACTAGTGGAAAAGATAATGAAATGTCAAGAGGAAATAATGGAGAAAGAGAAGAATCAGTTATCTGGAGAGGAAATTAATACTCAAAGGGATGAGCAAGGGATACTAAGGTTTTCCTCAAGAATTTGGATTCCTCATGTACCTGAATTGAAGAATGAGATCCTGCAAGAAGCCCACAATTCAAGATTTTCAATCCACCCGGGAAGCACCAAGATGTATCGGGACTTAAAGTAGAACTTTTGGTGGCCAAATATGAAGCGAGACGTGGCAGAATGGGTTGCGAAGTGTTATACTTGTCAAAAGGTGAAGGCAGAACATCAACGACCAAGCGGATTAATTCAGCCCCTAAAGATTCCAGAATGGAAATGGGAAAATATTGCTATGGATTTTATAGTAGGACTACCACGAACGAAATCCGGTCATGACGCTATATGGGTTATAGTTGATCGTCTTACGAAGTCGGCGCATTTCCTTCCAATTAACGAGAAGTCGTCATTGGACAAATTGGTTCATCTGTATGTGCACGAAATCGTACTAAGGCATGGAGTACCCGTATCAATAGTTTCAGACAGAGATCCCCGATTTAACTCGAGATTTTGGAAGCAATTTCAAGAATGTCTTGGCACGAAGTTGAATATGAGCACGGCATACCACCCGCAGACTGATGGTCAGAGCGCAAGGACAATTCAAACAATTGAAGACATGTTGCGCAGTTGTGTAATCGATTTTGCAGGAAGTTGGGACGACCACTTGCCGTTGATTGAATTCTCTTACAACAATAGTTATCATTCCAGTATTGGCATGCCACCATAAGAAGCTTTGTACGGGCGAATATGTAGATCACCAACAAGTTAGGATGAAGTAGGAGAAGGAAGAATTCTCGGCTCGAAATTGGTACAACAGTTGCATGACACAGTCAAGTTAATTCAGAAAAGGTTGCTTGTTGCTCAAGATAGACAGAGGAAGTACGCGGATCCAGCGCGTAAGGATGTTCGATACCAAGTTGGTGAAGCTGTTTTGCTGAAGGTGTCACCTAGAAAAGGGTTGTTTAGATTTGGCAAGAAAGGGAAGTTAGCACCTAGATATATAGGTCCTTTTGAAATTTTGAGTCAAGTGGGGAAGGTGGCCTACGAGTTGGCCTTACCACCTCAGTATCAGCATGTGCATAATGTTTTCCATATGTCGTTGCTTAAGAAGTACAATCCTGACGCTAGCCATGTGATAGAATATGAACCTGTAGAAATTCAGGCAGACCTGTCATTTGTGGAGCAACCTGTCAAATTACTCGACTGGCAAGTAAAGAGTCTTAGGAATAAGTCGGTAAAATTAGTGAAAGTACTTTGGAGGAACCCCAAGGTCGAAGAATCAACTTGGGAGTTAGAGTCTGATATGCGTTCTCGGTATCCTCATCTCTTCTCTTAGATTCTGGGGACACAATCCCTTAAGGGGGAGAGGATGTTACGACCGGCATTTTATGTAATATTATCTGTGGATTTTGTGTGATATTAAAGCCGTAAGTGAATATACTTAATGGTTGTACCTTGTGTGAATGAAAAATTTCTGCATTTTAAATTTGCTTTATGTAGTATATAATTTTTCAAAGCGAGAGTTTATTTATTTCCCTTATTTTTAATTTGTAAGGAATATTCTAAACCTTGGAGAAATTTTCTTTTTAAAAGTTATTGTATTCACAAATTTCAAAAGTTATTTTATAAAATTTCTAAAAATCCAAGTTATTTTACGGTATAAATTTTATAATTTTTGAACTTGTATTTTATTTTATAAAAATAAATCTTTACAAATTTTATTGGTTATAATTCTCAAATTACATAAGAGACCTTGCATGCAAATCACCCTTCTATTCTCTCAAAGGGCAAATAAGACTTTTCCAACCATTTGATTATTACCAAATTACTACATTAGCCTTGCATGCAAAATGGCCCAACTTTAGCTAAAGGACATTTTTGTAAGTTCTCACTTCCACTCATTATTTGTCAACCAAAAAGCATAAAACAAAAGTTTAAGTGGGAGAAGTCATTCCACTCATTCCACACTCCAACACCCCACAAATTTTTCTCCTCCCCCCTCCCACCCTTGCTCTCGGCCGAAGGCCAAATTCCCCACCCCCTTCCATTTTTCAATTCATTTTTCATCTTCGCAAGTGTAAATCTTCTACTTACATTAGTCTTATATACTTTCCAAGTATTTTGTGACTTGGAAGTTGAAGTTCCATGGATGCATGTGTAGTTCTTATGTGATCTCCAAAGAGAAACTCTTGATTCTTGTGAATTCAAGAGCTCCTTATGAGATATATTATGTATATGTGCTAACTAAGTATTTTATGGAGATACCATGCTTTAAAATCCTTTGCATGCTACTGAAATTTCATTATATATTTATGTTTAACCATGCATGCTAGTTTTAAGACATTAAAATGATGATCAACCATGTTTTGCATGCTACTCTTTTCGAAATCATGTTGTTATGTTTAAAAATCTATAAATTCGAAATATGTGTGCTTAAAATAGATTGTTTCCATGATAAATTTCTTTTTAATAGTTAAAAGAAGTTATATTTCATGATTATTAAGGATGAGTAATAGGTGCAAGTCGATTTTGCAAGCATTTAACACTTTATGCCTAGCCGAAATCTTGTTATGTATTTTCCATGAGTTGCATGTCATATTTTTAGTTGCATGTTGTTAATTTTTGGGCATGGATGATCTCCCCTTCTGTTGAGACACTATTTTAGGACATTAAGACACTAGGTTTGCTTTGGAAAGAGTTGGTTTCTTGGTTTTTAAGTGGGAGTTAAGGTGGAAAGGGATTAGTTGGTGTCTTCATTTTTTTCCAGATTTGATGCACTAGTTTATGGGGAAGTTTTGAATGAGCATTTGTTGTGCACTTTGAGGCCCAAGCCACCAGAAGTTAGTATTGGGAGTATATAAAAGGTTTTAGGAGTTGGTTGGAGGTTTGCATGTCGTTTGGTTAGGTGCACAAGTAGAACCACAAAATCTGTCCAGCAGGGGACAGTTTTGTTGCAACTTAGAAATAGGGAGATTTGACCATGTCATGGGTAGGCCCTCATTAGGCCCTGTTGAGATTTAGTTATAGGGAGTGTCAGAGAAGTTTTTCCAGTCATAGTTCATAGGATATGAGTTAGAACCATGTGTCACGAGTTAATTCAAGTCAGGGCGTTTTCTGCCCAGGAAAACAGGGGAACCTTGGACTTTAAGCTTAGGCCCAAGAAGGCCCAAGCGAGGCCCTTGAGCCACATCAAGTTTCGGAGATGCCCTAAGGTCAGGAGAGTCTTGTGTAAGAGTTTTGAAGGAAAAATTGTAGTTTAAGAGTGTCTAATGCACTCAAGAAGCCATAGTTGTCATTCTGAAATTTACACCAGTGAGAACCTTCACTTAACACATAGTTTTAGAACACTTAGGAGTGAGATCTAGGTTGACCACCATAGTTGTAAGATAGTATAAGGTTAGTAGAGCAAAAGTCCCAAGTGAGGGTCAATAGGTCTTGGATAGTTTAGTAAAGGCACCTCGAGTTAGGAAGCCAAAATTTGAAGACTTTGTTTAGTTTAGCGACCAAGTGACTTAAGTTGGGGGATCGAGATCATCCAAGTCTAGTGTTGCATTATGGTGTATATGGTGTTATTTGGTATTAATATATGATATGTGAGTATATGTGTCTATGTGTGTGCAATTATATTTATAAGGTGAATATAAATTAAGTGCATATAGGCCTAAGTGCCATCCGTGTTTAATTTTGGGTTGTAAATAGGATAAGTTGGTGAGAATATATTATAATGAGGATTATTATTATTTATGTAGGATCTCGAGACGAGGGTAAACTTGCCATAAAGGTCGAGTGAAGCTTCCAGTTGCTCCTACCAGTCAGACCAGACCAGCCTTTCTCAAGGCAAGTGATTCAACCTATCTTCGTATTCACTGCAATTGTGTAACAAATAGTTCATATATATTGACACAACTATCCTGAGTCATTTTAATATATTTAAATCAACATATCTTATGTTCATCTTTGAATCATATAGAAATGCCATGAACCCTCGAGTACGTATTGCAAGCAGTTTAAAAGTCTTTTCATGATAGTTGAATGCCATGATAAAATAAAGAGTTATTATAATACTTGATCGATCCTCTTGATTAACATGCTAATGATTCCTAAGTATTGATATCTCATCTTGATACTTGAACCCCTATAGAACCTTACCTTGATACCTGAAAGCCAGATATTTATCAAAGTTGTCCCTAATTGATTGATATCCCTCTTTCTTATCCTAAAGCTTGTCAATTCTGATATATCCTGAGTTAAAGGTCATTCTTCATACCTTAACACCTTTAGTATTCATGAAGCTTATCTTCTTGATGATCCAGCACTTGAACCTTGATGAGAAACCATTGCTTATAGCCCAATTTAGCATTACCCTTCTATAATATCCAATAGCCTCACTAAATCCCCTTGTATAATCTTTTATATATGAAAACCATTCAGTTTCTTTAATAGAGTAAAGTTTAGTGGATCATGGCCCTGAGATTTAGTACCATATTTCCCGTATTTCGAGTTGAACTATAATCCCTTGATAAGAATGTTTATTGTTAAAAGAAATTTTGGTCATAAATCGGCATCAGTTTTTGAAATAAATAAAATGTGGATTTTCAGTCCCAAAGGGGGATAAATGTTTTCTTTGAATAGTGGATCTGGACTGAGACGCGAGTCCTTTCCACACTTATTTTAGGATTAAAAGTTGCCTAGGGATCCCATTAATATTTTAGAACCCAGCGAGGTTCGGGATTACTTCGCGGCTGATCACCGGCTGTAATCCGTAGCGTCATAAAATGATTTTGATTAAGATATGATTTTAAAGTTGTTTTGATACAAGCAAAATGATGCCATCACCCATAGTTTTATCTCTCGTTATCATTGGTTATGTATTTCCATTATCATTCTTTAATGTATATCTCGATTTATGTTTTGTATCGTACTATTTAGTACTTGTTGAGCATTTGGCTCACTCCTTGCTTTACCCTGATATTACAGCTAGCAGCTATGGTTAGATTCAAGCAGACTGCCCGTAAGACCTGTGATGCTGATGCTTATGTTCGAGCTCAGGTAGAATAAGAGATAGTAGTTTTGTGTGAGGACTCGCTATTTAAAATCAGTTGTAATAGATGGTAGTGTTGTGCTGTTCCAAACCCTAAACTGTAAGATCTTGGAGTTGGTTATGTTTACTTCTTTTTAAAATTTTGTAATAGTTATATTTAATTTGCTGCTTAAGTTGGGGACGTGACACATATAGTCACTCAGCATACATGACAAACATATAAACCACATAAATTGACTTAATCTTAGTTTAGTTTGATTCATTCAGGACTGTTATACCCAGAATAGCAGTTAACTCAAATCAAGATACATTTTGCACAAGAATTTACTAAAAATTCACATATATATATATATCAATTTTGATCATAACTAGCACATAATCAACTATAGTCTTGATTTTACCTAATAAATCACACCTGGAGTTTTATTTTAATCAAATCAGTGACACATACCTAAAATGCAATTACACACAGCACATGTCTATATCAAGTTATGATCACGTATGTTTAAACACTTACACTCAACTTGATTTTCCCAGATAACACAAAAACAGAGTCAATTTTTGGATCAAAACAAAGTTGTATCTCAATCAAAAGTTCACATGCAAGTTACATACATCAATTTTGATCAATCAGTCATGTTTGACTTAATTTTATCAAAAATTATCATACATAAAGTTTTGTTCATATCAATCCAGAGACATAATTGAAAAAATTCCTCAACTAACATATATATATCTCAATTTATGATCTCATATAAGCAATTAATTATATTTAAATTCGATTTTATCAAATATTTCATAAACCAAGTCTATTTCGAAAAGAAACAAGCATATCTTTCAAGTAGTCTCCACAAATAGCACATATACTTCAATAATTTTCAATCACAGATGCTTCAAATCTTGAATTTCTCAAAACCTAAATCATTAACACACATTTAGGGCTAGATCTATTCATACCTGAGCCTGTAGCCTGGCCTGGCTTACAGGTCTTACCTGCTTGACTCAGTCGCGGACTGAGTCAACTTCCAAAACTCTGCATGCATCCATTTTTCTTTATCTCCGATTGATTTTAGCCTTGATTCCGTTCTTCTCCTGCATATTATCTCAATAAAATGGTTAGGGTTTTATCAAATCAGTTATAATCGAATCAAATCGAAAGTATATATGTATATAAACATGATTCGAATGTTCGATTTGATGATTCTCGATGGATTCATATAAGAATCGTCGATTTTTATCATCAAAAACATTCGTTTTTCCAACCCAAACACGATTAACCTTCAATCGTATGTTATAAATGATGAGATATGAGTAATAAGCATAGTATCTGTGTATATTCATCGAGTTTTTGAAAGAAAATTATAAACTTGATCTAGGGTTTACAGAGAGAAGGAAGAGGCAGAAAAAATGAGAGAAGAGGCTAGGGTTAGGAATGACAACGAGTGCACTGTGCAAATAGTGTATTCAGTTTTATTTTAACCGAAATGGATGGCTTAGATTGATCTAAACAAATGATCAATGGCCTAGATTAAAACGTTTTAATTTTCTGGGTTTTTAAAAATGGGCTGATATGGAACGATTTTGGGCAGGGTATTATATATATGTATATATATTGATATGTTTTTGGGTCTTATAATGACTTTGGGCCTTGACTATTGTTTGGGCTGGATTTAAAAAGAATAATATTTAATCCAAAAATTATTTATTTGTATATATTTCGAAAATAGATTTTTGATAAACCCAAATAATCATATATATATATATAATTACTAATAATAAGATATAATTTTTATCTTAAAAAATAGTATATATATATATTTATTTAGCCTTTATAAATCTCAATTGTAATTTAAATAATTACTTGACAGTTTATTTTCCCGGTTAATCAAAGTTATATAAGATCTCACTAAATCCGATCAATAAATTTCTTTATTGACAAATCTGAATTTACGAGACTTAATAACTTGATCGAGAAAATATCCTTTTCATGAGATAGGCTTAAATATCCCAAAAGATAGATAAGAATTCCATTGTCTATCTATTTTATTGATTTCAACATTCCTAAATCCAAGCGAAGTTTAGTGAATCTTTCGGAATTCAATGGTTTTGTGAATATGTCAGCGAGATTGAACTCAGTATCTATATGAGTCATTTTTATGTCGCCTTTATTGACATGATCACGTAAGAAGTGATGTCTTACATCTATATGTTTGGATCTTGAGTGTAATACGGGATTTTTGCTAAGATCAATAGCACTCGTATTATCACATAATATTGAGATCACTTCAAATTTTATATTATAGTCAGCAAGTGTTTTCTTCATCCATAATATTTGAGCACAACACTTTGCAGCTTCTATATATTCATCTTCGGTAGTCGAGATGGATACGGAGTTTTGTTTCTTTGAAAACCAAGAAACTAGGCATCCACCGAGAAACTGACACGTACCACTAGTACTTTTTCTGTCAACTAAATGTCCGGCATAGTCCGAATCAGAAAAACATACTAAGTCAAATGGTATACCCTTAGGATACCAAAGACCAACATCAGTGGTTCCTTTAAGATATCTCAATATCCTTTTAACCGCTGATAAATGAGATTCTTTTTGTGCGACTTGAAATCTAGCACACTTACAAACACTATATTGAATATCGGGACGACTTGCAGTGATATAGAGCAGGCTACCTATCATTCCTCGATATTTCTTTGTGTCTACAAGAATTCCTTTTGAATCTTCCGTTAATTTTTCGGATGTAGACATAGGAGTAGAGATGGGTTTGACATTTTCCATTTCAAATTTTTTCAAAATCTCTTTACAATATTTTGATTAAGAGATATGGATGCCTTCATCTGATTGCCTTATTTGTAATCCTAAAAAGAAGTTTAATTCTCCCATCATACTCATCTCGAATTCTTTACTCATATTTTCCGAAAATTCTTTACATAGTGCATCATTTGGTGAACAAAAGATGATGTCATCTACGTATATTTGTACGAGCAATATATCATCATTTTCTTGCCTCGTAAATAAGGTTCTATCGGCTGTTCCCATTCTAAATTTATTTTCTAAGAGGAACTTGCTCAACCTTTCATACCAAGCTCTTGGAGCTTGTTTTAACCCATATAGAGCCTTATATAATTTATAGACGAAATCTGGATGGTTTGCATCTTCAAAACCGGGAGGTTGTTTGACATATACTTCTTCTTCTGATATCCCATTTAAGAACACAGATTTCACATCCATTTGGTATACTTTGATATTTTTATGACATGCATAAGCTAGTAGCATTCTTATTGCTTCTATTCTTGCTACCGGCGCATATGTTTCATCAAAGTCTATACCTTCCATTTGGGTATATCCTTGTGCGACTAATCTCGCTTTATTTCGAACTACCATTCCATTTTCATCTAATTTATTTCGAAATACCCATTTGGTGCCAATTATAGAGGTATCACGAGGTTTTGGGACAAGTTCCAAAACTTCACTTCGAGTAAATTGGAGTAGTTCCTCTTGCATTGCAGAGATCCAATCCTCGTCTAATAAAGCCTTTTTAGCGGTCTTAGGTTCTATTTGAGATAAAAAGCTAAGATGATTCACAATTTTTTAAACTTGTGACCGCGTTTGAACTCCCTTCCTTAAGTCTCCAAGAACATTTTCAAGTGGATGACTTCTTATAGTTGGAATGGCTTTGGGTAGTTCATCCTCTTTTTCATCTATTTCTAATGGATTCTTATTGACGGGACTCCCGGGATCCATATTTTCAAATTTTCGAATGATAATTTCAATATCATCTTTCTCGACATTTTCTTGATCAACAAGATCTTTATATTTCGCATGTGGTTTACTTTCATCAAATGCTACATTCATTGGTTCTTCCACCACAAGCGACTTTAGATTAAACACTCGGTAAGCTTTACTATTATTCGAGTATCCAAGAAATATACCTTCATCCGACTTAGGATCAAATTTTGTAAGATATTCTTTTGAATTTAATATGAAGAATTTGCTTCTGAATACTCGAAAGTAGCTTAACTTTGGAGTTTTGCCAAAATAGAGCTCGTAAGGAGTCTTTTATTTAATAGGTCGTAGCAAAACCCAATTAAGAATATGGCAAGTCATCGACATGGCCTCGGCCCAAAAATATTTTGGTCGACGATATTCATTTAGCATTGCGCTAGCCATTTCTTGGAGTGTTCTATTTTTCCTTTCAACAACTCCATTTGATTGTGGGGTATATGGAGCGGAAAAATTATGTGTGATGCCATGTTCATCACAAAAGTTGGTAAAACTGGAATTCTCAAATTCTTTACCATGATCAGTTCTTATATAGACTATGGTCGTATTTTGTTGATTTTGAATCCTTTTGCATAGAGAGGAAAAGGATTCAAAAGCATCGCTTTTGGCTTTGAGAAATTCCGTCCACGTAAATCGTGAATAATCATCTACGATTACTAACGTATATGAACAACCTCTGAGACTTTGTATAGGAACCGGACCAATAAGATCCATATGTAATAACTCGAGAGGTCTTGAGGTAGATACCATAAATTTTGCTTTGTGAGAGGCTTGAATTTGTTTCCCTATTTCGCAAGCTTCACAAGTATGATCTTTTTAATAGTTTAACTTTGGTATACCTCGTACATGGTCTTTTGTTGATAAATTTTTTTATCAACTTCATGTTGGCATGTCCTAATCTTCGATGCTATAGCCATGGATCATCATTTATAGTGATTAGGCATACGCTCACTTGCTTGCTCATATCGCATATATAAACATTTTTATTTCTAGGGCAAGTGAGGACCAACTTTCCGAATTTATCAAAAATTGAACAATGAGTAGTGTAGAAGATTACCTTGTATTCATTGTCACATAGTTGACTAATGGAGAGAAGATTGTACTTTAATCCGGTGACTAGTTGTACGTCGGAAATTCAAACCTTTCCATTTCCGATATCCCCGATGTCGACAATGTTTCCTTTGCTATTATCTCCAAATGTTACGCTCCCCGCGGTAACGTTTTTAATGTTGTTCAAGAGTGACTTGTTTCCGGTCATGTGTCTTGAATACCCACTATCAAGGTACCATATGTCTTGTTTCGCGGTAAGATAAACCTACAAAACAAATTAATTAAATTTATAGGTACCCCTTTGTCTTGAGGGTCTCGGGGTTAGTACATCATAAAGAGCATTTGAATGTTTATAAGCATAGCTAGGCATGTTATTATCTTCCTTAGGAACATGAATCTTTCTAAGTACATAATTCCTAGTTGGGTAATTTCTAGATGTACCATAGAATCTAGATTGAGCATGATAAGCATTATGTCTATTATTATTATAGTTGACATGATGTCGGTTGCTTCTATTTGGAAACGTAGTAGGTTGATGAGACCTTTGTTGCTTTCGATCTTTATATTCCATTTTTTTGTAAGGCACACGCTTATCACTTTTCTTGTATGATTCCTTGCGAATCCATACATGTTTCCCCTTAATTTCACCATTCTTAAATTTACAATATTGAACAGTGTGTCCAATCTTGTTACAATAAGAACATTTATACGATGGTGATTCAGGTGAAGTCTTAGTTGGTGATACAAATCTCTGAATATTATTTTTAGGAGGAGAATTCTTATTATATCCTAAACCTTCATGATTGTATGAGGTTTTTGTATGCACCATTTGATCCAACATCTTATTGCCTTTTATAAATCTTTGAAGAACATTTTCAAGACTTTCATTATCTTTTTGTAAGGCATCAATCTTGTTGTTAAGGATTATTTCTTGATCCTTAACTTGAGCTATGAGCTTATGATTTTCTTCTTTCAACTTTTCAGCTTCAATTGTAAGCTCGTTGATCTTTATTAGCTCATTTTCTTTATCAAGATTGTAACACCCCCAGATCCGGGGTCGGGGATCCGGGTCGTCACGGTCTTTCTTTCCACAATATCACTTCACTTAATTAATAATAAATAACCTTATGCTGTGACCCCACACTAACACACACCACACCCCGTTATAGTCTCAGAGATGAAATTAAAATAAGTACAAGTCTTTGAATCCACAATTTACAAGTTATTACAACCCAAAATGATTACTTGATAAATTTACAGTTAATTGCCATTATCTGCCACAAGTTATAATTATACATAATTGATTCTCAAAAGTAGAATGCCTGATCTACCAATAGATCTACCTCTGCAGCTATAGCAGCCACAACATCATCGGGAAGACGCGGGACGCTTCCCACGCGCTTGTGCTGGGTCTGCTGGAGTCTGCCCATCTTTCCTAACTGTTGTTGTGTGATGAAGAAATAAAGCAAGAGTGAGCCTTACAGCTCGCAAGATAATATATAGTGATAACAATAATATAAGTATCTAAATGGATACTTACTAGAATCTTTTATCATGCGTAAGATAATTACTTACTAGATATAAGTAAAACAAGGGATGAAGTTACCAAATACTTCACTACACTTATATCATTTAAAAAGCTACTTGAACTACCACTGTTCAAAGTATAACGAGCTTTTAACAGTTCATCACATAGATGAGACTACAAGACAAGATTTGAATAGATTAAATCTTTGAAATATTATTAAAGGAAATAAAGTTATGATATACTTCATTAAGTTCTGATATATATATATATATCCACATATACATCTTCTTTATACATTTCCTGGAAACCTCTGTCATGTAAAGTATGAACAGAGTTTGAAACATCCAATGAATTTTGGAAAGGAAAATAATTTTGGCATAAACCAGATATCTCGCTGATCAGGCAAAGATACCAATAAGTAACCTTTTCTACTAGTAGATGGACGAATTCCCCACTGGTCATCACCCTGGTCGCAATAGGACCTTATGCTGGACTGCCACTTATGCATTTGATGGACTCCCACTGAGCCACTTACACTATCATGGACGCCCACTGAGCCCATGTTGCTTATGCCGACTCAATAGATGGACTTACTTCCCGAACGTTGGGTAAGTAATCAATTCATTTACCAAAACTGCAACCTTGTTGCGAATATAAAATATACCACAGAGCCGGATCCCTCAGGTTTTGAGCGAGTATTTAAATCCCCTTTGAAAGGAAGATCTTAAATATAAAAATGGGTTTTGGGATCCGCTCTAACTTTTAAAAATCATTTTGAAGACTCGAAAACACTTTAAGGAGTGGTTGGAGCAATGCTGATTTATTAAAATAAATCAGTCCCGATATGAAAGAAATATCTGAATATTATTATTTAAATAATATTCCCATAAAGAATGATTGAGGTAGAAGTTGGAAAACTTATACTTGAAATGAATAGCAAATAATCAAAGATATACTTATACGAAAGTAATATCTTTATTTGAATAATCAAAAATAAGTTTGATTATTGAACATTATTCTTTAATAAAATAAAGAATATTATTAAATAATAAGCGGAGTCATAATACCTCGAATGAATATTATAAATAATATTCATTAAATAAAATAAAGGAGTCAATACATCCTCAAATGACTATCCAATTAATAATCATTAATTAATATAAACTGAGTCATAAGCCCTCGAATGAATATTCGAAATAATATTCAATAATAAAATAAAGGAGTCATACATCCCCAAATGAATATTCGAAATAATATTCAATAATAAAATAAAGTTATCGAATAAACCTTATTCGATTAATAGTTTGGAAAACTATAACCATATATATATATATATAAGTATATATATATACATATATATACAAAATCTACTCGGGATCCTCGACTCCCGGTTTTAGAAAATATTTTCACCTTTTGGGTCCTTATAATAAGGGTATATGCAAAATACTGCTATCCTCTAGCATAGGTATTATCTACTGAACCAACAGATATATATGGCAAGAATACGAAACAGGCATGCATATATATACCATATCAGCATGCTTCAATATATCGCAAAATTTGCTAATTAACCAACATGCATCTATCGCAAGATAATGCAAATACATATATACATCACAACAACAGTATAACGGGTAGAAAACTTGCCTGAGCGACTTGGGGTGATAAAAGGCTCGGGACGAGTCTGGTAACCTATAAACAACAAGTAAGTTGGAATTAAACCAAAGTCACTTGTAAATCTATACTTTAACCAACTCAGACTCTAACGCTTGTTTTGTGCTTACTGATTCTCTTAAGTCACTCGAGTACCCTCGGCTCCACCATTTTTAATAATTTAACCTTTACGAATTTTAAAGCGATTCCTTCGCGAGTGTCTTACCAACTGCCTAACACACTTATCATAAATGTTTCATACATTAATTAACCTTTTTGGTCTTTAACCTTTGTTTCAAAGTAAGGCGAGGGGAAAAGTTTCGTTCGCGAAATGCCGTTACTTGAAACGGTCGTTTCTCCTAAACCGTGCATCGGAATCGAACGAACTACATATCAAAACGAAGCTCGTAACATGAGCTATCTAAAAATGGCAATGGTCAAAATCTAGAAGGGGGTTCTCGGGTCCTAATGTTATGCACAAAAACAGTCTAAAGAAAATCGGACGTTACGACGGCTATGTTTACGCGATTTCCCCATTTAAAACCATTCAAAACCAACCCAATTCAACCTCAAATCAAACATACAACCAACATCCATCCTTATCACATCATATCAGCCCCAACCAATTCAATTTTAACATTCATACTTATGCCTAAGCTTGAATTTAACTATACTACATTCTTTTAACCAAAACAACAAGATTTACCACTCCATTTCAATCCCAAACTCTAAATCACAAACATTAAGCTACAATATCACCCTACTAATCAAAATCATCTTATAATACATAGGAATCTAGGGTTTGGAGATGATATACCTTCCTTGAAGTGGTGGGAGGAGCTAGGAAGCCTTAAGAAGCTTTGAGAAGTCTTAGGAATGCTTGGATCTTCAAGGAAATCAAGAAAAATTTCAAGTTAAAAACTTGAAAACACTATTCATTGTCTTCTTCTTTGATTAAATGAAGAAGATTGAGAAGGAATTGATGGCTTAAACTCATGATATAGCCCTAACTAAGCATAAAGATGATTAGGGAATTAACTCACCAATTTAGGAGGCTTGGATCTTGAGTTTTGAATTTCTTGCCCTTTAAAATGCTAAAAAGCCGAGAGCAAAAGATGAACAATGCCTTGGTTTCTTTTTGATTTTGATGAAAAATTATTTGCTTGGCTTGGTTGGTTTGTTTTTGTGTTTGTTTTAGTTAATTACCTATTTGCCCTTGATTTTGTGTGGTTAAAAAGCCACCACATCTCCTTCCTTCCCATGTCATGCCTATGTCATGCTGTGATGTCATCTTTCCCCTTGTCCTCATCTCATTGGTTGGGTGACATCACTCTCTCTAATCCCTTTGATTAACTTCCTAATTGTTTGCCTAATGACCGCTGATCTGTTATACGGTTCGCTTAACTTTCGTTCTCGCTTATCGTTTGAAGGATCATACCCGGGATCTTATTACTTAGGTTCCCTTAACCTTTCTCAATACATTATATTCCTTTTTATGATCCTCCATTATAATCCTTTAATTTAAATCGTTTTTTTATCCTGTTACCTTATACTCAATTCTCTCCGTATCTAGTGGATTTCCGGGAAAAACCAAAGTGTTCGGAAATTGGATTCTGACGATCTTTACATACACTTATATACCACATAGAGTACTAATAATATCCCAGAATATCCATAACAGAACCCCTACATAGTGTGGCATGAAAAGTTTTTCTCATTCAGCAAAAACACTATTCACAAGGGTTACAAAAAGTTGAAAATTTTGGGGGTTATTACAGTCTCCCCTCCTTAAAAGGATTCCGTCCCGGAATCAAACAGAAAACAAATGGGGGTACTTCTCTAGCATTGCGCTCTCTAGTTCCCAAGTTGATTCTTCCACATTATGATTCTACCATAGTACTCTAACTAGCTTGATCACTTTGTTCCGAAGCACCTGCTCCTTCTTATCTATAATCCTTACTGGCTTTTCCACGTAAGTCAGATCTGGCTGCATATCCACCTGCTCGTACTCCACTATGTGTCTGGCATCCCGATGATACTTCCTTAGCATTGACACATGGAACACATTATGAACTTGTTGCAAGTTAGGGGGTAAGGCTAGCTCGTAAGCTAACTTTCCAATCCGTCTTAATATCTCAAAAGGTCCAATGTATCTTGGGCTTAGTTTTCCTTTCTTTCCGAACCTCATTAATCCCTTCCAAGGGGATACCTTTAGCAGTACTAAGTCCCCGACTTCATATTCCTTGTCCTTTCGGGCTAGGTCTGCATATTTCTTCTGTCTGTCTTGGGCTGCTACAAGCTGTCCTCTGATAAGATCCACTATGTCTTTGGTCCTTTGGACCACTTCGGGTCCGAGCATCTTCCGCTCTCCTACTTCATCCCAGTATAAGGGAGATCAACACCTTCTTCCGTACAGGGCCTCATAAGGCGGCATTTCGATGCTAGCATGAAAGCTATTGTTATAAGAAAACTCGATCAACGGAAAGTGATCATCCCAACTCCCTTTAAAGTCTATTGCACAGACTCTCAACATATCCTCTAGTGTCTGGATGGTCCTTTCACTCTGCCCATCCGTCTGGGGATGGTACGCGGTACTCATATTTAACTTGGTCCCCGCACATTCCTGAAAGCTCCTCCAAAATCTGGAGTTGAACCTGGGGTCTCGGTCTGAGACAATGGACGATGGGACTCCATGTCGCGTCACTATTTCCTTAAGGTAAATGTCCACCAGTCTATCGACTGTGTATCTCTCATTGATAGGAATGAAATGAGCTGACTTTGTCAGTCGGTCTATAATTACCCAAATGGCGTCGTGATTGGCTTTCGTCCTTGGCAAGCCTACAACAAAATCCATCGCTATATGTTCCCATTTCCATTCGGGAATCTCCAGGGGTCGTAAGAGTCCACTGGGTCTCTGGTGCTCTGCCTTTATCCTTTGGCAAGTCAAACATTTGTTTACCCATTCTGCTACGTCCCTCTTCATGTTGGGCCACCAGTAATATTCCTTCAAATCCCTATACATCTTGGTACTTCCCGGGTGAATGGAATACCTTGAACTATGGCTTTCATCCAATATCTCATCTTTAAGCTCTTGAACATTTGGAACCCAAATCCGGTAGGAGTACCTCATTATCCCTTTATCATCTTTCTCAGTATGGATCTCTTCTCCAGTCATTGACTCTCTGCCTTCATTCATTATTTTCTCTTGGCACAATCTGATCTTTTCCAATAACTCTGGTTGCATTGAGATCTCAAAAAGCTTTTCAGTTCCGGTTCCGGTTACCTTTACTTATATTTCCATTGTCTCAAAATCTCTTATTAATTCTTCCGAAGTCGTTATCATCCTGAGTCTTTCCTTTCTACTAAGGGCATCAGCCACCACATTGGCTTTCCCTGGATGATAGAGAATCTCACAATCATAGTCCTTGATTAGTTCTAACCATCTCCTCTGGCGCATGTTGAGCTCTTTCTGCGTAAATATGTACTTGAGGCTTTCATGGTCTGTGAAAATCTCGCACTTCTCTCCATACAAGTTGTGCCTCCAAATTTTTAAGGCAAATACTATTGCCGCGAGCTCAAGGTCATGAGTAGGATATCTAATCTTGTATTCCTTCAGTTGTCTCGACGCATACGCAATCACTTTACCGTGCTGCATAAGCACACACCCTAGTCCTATGTGTGACGCATCACTATATATCACAAAATCTCCTTTTCCGTCCGGCAATGCCAACACCGGAGCCGTTATCAACCTTTTCTTTAATTCTTGAAAACTGTTCTCGCATTTCTCCGTTCATTCAAACTTCTCTGTCTTACGAGTAAGTCGTGTCAAAGGGGCTGCGATCTTCGCAAAGTCCTGCACAAATCTACGATAGTAGCCGTCCAATCCTATGAAACTCCTTACCTCTGTGGGTGTGGTTGGCCTTTCCCAATTTGAGACCGCCTCTATCTTGGAGGGGTCGACCAATACTTCTTCTTTATTGATCACATGTCCTAAAAACTGTACTTCATTCCGCCAGAATTCACACTTCGAGAATTTGGCATATAACTGTTCCTCTCTGAGTATTCCTAGAGCTATCCTCAAATGCTCTGCATGTTCTGCCTCAGTTCTTGAGTAGATCAAAATATCATCGATAAAAACTATCACACACTTGTCCAAGTACTTCTTAAATACTCTATTCATTAAATCCATGAAAGCCGCTGGGGCGTTGGTTAATCCAAAGGACATTACCAAGAACTCATAATGCCCATACCTGGTACGGAACGCTGTCTTGGGAATATCTTCGGGTTTAATCTTCAGTTGGTGATATCCAGTTCTCAGGTCAATCTTGGAAAAATAAACAGCATCCTTTAGCTGGTCAAATAGATCGTCTATTCTAGGTAATGGGTACCTGTTCTTTATGGTTAGCTTGTTCAACTCTCGATAGTCGATGCACAACCTCATGCTCCCATCTTTCTTCTTAACAAATAAAACTGGTGCTCCCCACGGAGACACACTGGGTCTTATCATACCCTTATCCAAGAGTTCCTGCAATTGGATAGCTAATTCCTTCATTTCTAATGGGGCTAACCGGTAAGGTGCTTTTGAAACTGGCGCCGTCCCTGGGGCCAACTCAATAGCAAATTCAATCACTCTATCGGGTGGTAATCCCGGAAGATCTTGTGGGAATACATCTTTAAATTCGTTGACTACTGGAATATCTTGTAAGTTGGGCACCTCCTTCTGCGTGTCCACCAAATAGGCTAGGTAGGCCTCATTTCCTTTTCGTAGCATCCTTTTGGCCTGGGCCATAGTCAAAAATTTCTGCGTCTGCCTTTTTCCTCTAAATATAACTTCTTTCTTCCCAGGGACATTTAACTTAACTTTCTTCCCTTTACAGTCTATCTGAGCATCATTGCTAGATAGCCAGTCCATTCCCAAAATTACATCAAACTCCCCTAATTTAAAAGGGATCAGATCAACACTAAAAGATTGCTCCCCTATGCCTATCTCACAGGCGGGGTGAATCTGGTTAACAGGAATAATTTCATGATTGGCTATTTCTATTTGTAAGGGTTCTATCAAGGGTTCAGCCTTAAGTCTTAACTTACGCGCAAAGTCCCTTGATATAAAAGATTTAGTTGCTCCCGAATCAAATAAAACGTTTGCACTGACTGAATTTAGAGAAAGGGTACCTGCTATCACATCTGAATCTTTCATAGCATCCTGGACTGTCATGTTGAAAGTCCTTGCAGTAGGTGGCTTATTAGAAGCAGCCCTGCTTGCTCCCGAAGCCGCTGGTTTGTTCATCGGGCATTCCTTCTTCCAATGACCCGGGCGTCCACACTGATGACAAGTGGTGGTTGGAATGACGGCAGGGGTTGATGATGGGCACTTAGTTGAATAGTGACCTTCCCGACCGCACTTAAAGCAGGTTACTGGCTTTCCTTTACACTCCCCAGTGTGATTCCTTCCACATATGTTACAAGCTGGCAATGGGGGTCGAGACTGGTTGGGATAGGACATTCTTGACTTCTGGCCGCCCTGGCTCACACTCACACTCATTGGCCGCTTAAACCCAGTGTTCCTTCCTGGTAGGGACACTGCTCCTCGATTAAATCTAGTTGGGAAGCTCCTTCCTGCGGAACCTCCACCCATGCTCATACTTTTCCTCTTTATTCCTTTCTTCTCTCTTTCCTTCTGCATCTGTTCACTTCCGACTTCTACAATCGTCGCCTTTTGCACCAGAGTGGCATAGTCCGTAAGCTCAAGGATTGCCACCCTATTCTGAATCCACGGTTTCAGTCCCTGCTGAAACCTCCTAGCTTTCTTTTCCTCGGTGCTCACAAATTCCGGCACAAACCTTGATAACTCAGTAAATTTCGCTTCGTACTCTGCTACCGATAAATTATTCTGCTTTAGCTCTAAGAACTTGAGCTCCATCTGGTTTTCCATAAACCTCGGGAAATACTTTCCCAGAAATAATTGACTGAATCTCTCCCAGGTTATAATAGCATATGTCTCCATGTTTTTTTTTGGCCTCCCACCAGTAGTTAGCCTCTCCTTTCAGAAGGTAGGTAGCAAATACAGTCTTCTGCGCCTCATCGATACTCAGAATCTCAAAAGATTTCTCCATTTCCTTTAAGCATGCCCTTGCCTCAACTGCGTCGGCTGATCCGTGGAACTCAGGGGGCTTAAGGGACTTAAAAGCCCTGAAAGAGTTTGCCACAGTATTGTTATTTCCTTGAGGGGGTGGGTTGGGTTGACGTTCCAAATTCTGCCTTAGGAGTTGCATGAACTGGCCCATGGGATCCATGCCTGGGTTTGGTACTGGTTGCTCAACCTCAGTTTCTCCTTCTTCAGCCTCTATCTCAAATCCCTCAACATCATATGTTTCCTCTTCCTCTTCATACAGGGAGTCATCCTGTTCCACATAATCCTCATCTTCCTCTTCACTGTGTTCCTGGTTCCTATCATCCTGGTTATGGCTTCCCTGGTCCTCAAATCCAGGGTTCGCCCTAGTTCCAATCTTTCTTGGCGGCATGATTCTGATAAATAAAAAAAAAATTATTGGGAAATCCGACGTTAGGTCACAATCATATACAACATTGTGCCTTGCACAGATCTTATAATGGGGAGAACGTATATCGCAATTCTATTATTTTTATGACAGTTCTAATACGAAGTGCAGTAATAATAATGATAAAAACAGTGATCTCGTCACTAAGGAACTGAACCGAAAGGAAACAAATATATACATAATGCGAGAAATACATAGTTTGATCTGGTCAAAAGTACACAGTGCTATAGCCATCTGTCCCAAAAGTGATACACAAGAGTCTATCTGTCTAGTCAGAAAAAAAAAGGGATGCTATATACAAGTTAACTATCCCGGAAAATTGGCTCTTACTAAGGCCTCGGCTAACTAGACAACTAGACTATTCCATCGTCAATCCTGAATCACACACCGGAGCGGGTCAGCTCCCATACCCTTTCCATCGCACGACGGAAAATATAGTCGGCCTGCCGCCTGGAGATCCTACCATGCCTGTCCCCCTGGAGAGATCTAAGTCTCGCTCGGGACGTGAGCTCTATCCCCGTAAGCTCCCTCCTCAAGGATCGGGGTATAGAAGCCCTAGTCTCATAAGCTCGGGTACGCCTACCCGCCCTCTCCGCATCCAACTCCCTCCTGGCCTCATCCAGTCGGGCCTCGGCAACAGCCACTCGGGTCCTCAATACATCCTGAACATATCCATGAGCTAACGAAGACTGCCTGTGGGCAGGGTCAAGAGGTGGTGAATCCGGAGCCGCTGAGGGTGCCTCATCGGTCTGCCTAGGCTCGGAAGTATGGGTCTCTGAGCTGTCATCATAGGGAATCCAAGATAGTGGTGGAGGGGTAGGAGCTCTGACCACCGGAAGTGTGGGTAAAGGGGTACCAGCATACACTACCATAGGTCCAACACGCTCCTCAGCCACTGGGACCTCATCTGGGTCCTCCTCATCTGGAATAGCAATAACCTCTGTCTCTAACTCCTCTGAGGGGTCCTCCTCATCTGAAATAGCAATGACCTCCGTCTCTGACTCCTCTGAGGGGTCCTCCTCATCCTCCTCCATCTCAGGCTCCTCATGATCCTCAACATCTAGCAATGCCTCATCATGCTCACGCTCGAACATCTCAGGGTCCTCTATTTCAGGCGCCTACACATTAAACGAGCTAAGTTACTATCATGATACTTATAAGGGTTCCCGTAAGGGTTTTAGCTGTCGGTGCTACTTTAAGTAGTCCGACCATGAACTTGGCAAGAGTTCTTATTATCTTTGTGAGTTTATTATTATATCGTCGCATCATCTCTGAGGTTTATAACGCTTAGCTCTGATACCATTTCTGTAACACCCCCAGATCCGGGGTCGGGGATCCGGGTCGTCACGGTCTTTCTTTCCACAATATCACTTCACTTAATTAATAATAAATAACCTTATGCTATGACCCCACACTAACACACACCACACCCCGTTATAGTCTCAGAGATGAAATTAAAATAAGTACAAGTCTTTGAATCCACAATTTACAAGTTATTACAACCCAAAATGATTACTTGATAAATTTACAGTTAATTGCCATTATCTGCCACAAGTTATAATTATACATAATTGATTCTCAAAAGTAGAATGCCTGATCTACCAATAGATCTACCTCTGCAACTATAGCAGCCACAACATCATCGGGAAGACGCGGGACGCTTCCCACGCGCTTGCGCTGGGTCTTCTGGAGTCTGCCCATCTTTCCTAACTGTTGTTGTGTGATGAAGAAATAAAGCAAGAGTGAGCCTTACAGCTCGCAAGATAATATATAGTGATAACAATAATATAAGTATCTAAATGGATACTTACTAGAATCTTTTATCATGCATAAGATAATTACTTACTAGATATAAGTAAAACAAGGGATGAAGTTACCAAATACTTCACTACACTTATATCATTTAAAAAGCTACTTGAACTACCACTGTTCAAAGTATAACGAGCTTTTAACAGTTCATCACATAGATGAGACTACAAGACAAGATTTGAATAGATTAAATCTTTGAAATATTATTAAAGGAAATGAAGTTATGATATACTTCATTAAGTTCTGATATATATATATATATATATATATATCCACATATACATCTTCTTTATACATTTCCTGAAAACCTCTGTCATGTAAAGTATGAACAGAGTTTGAAACATCCAATGAATTTTGGAAAGGAAAAGAATTTTGGCATAAACCAGATATCTCGCTGATCAGGCAAAGATACCAATAAGTAACCTTTTCTACTAGTAGATGGACGAATTCCCCACTGGTCATCACCCTGGTCGCAATAGGACCTTATGCTGGACTGCCACTCAGCCACTTATGCATTTGATGGACTCCCACTGAGCCACTTACACTATCATGGACGCCCACTGAGCCCATGTTGCTTATGCCGACTCAATAGATGGACTTACTTCCCGAACGTTGGGTAAGTAATCAATTCATTTACCAAAACTGCAACCTTGTTGCGAATATAAAATACACCACAGAGCCGGATCCCTCAGGTTTTGAGCGAGTATTTAAATCCCCTTTGAAAGGAAGATCTTAAATATAAAAATGGGTTTTGGGATCCGCTCTAACTTTTAAAAATCATTTTGAAGACTCGAAAATACTTTAAGGAGTGGTTGGACCAATGCTGATTTATTAAAATAAATCAGTCCCGATAAGAAAGAAATATCTGAATATTATTATTTAAATAATATTCCCATAAAGAATGATTGAGGTAGAAGTTGGAAAACTTATACTTGAAATGAATAGCAAATAATCAAAGATATACTTATACGAAAGTAATATCTTTATTTGAATAATCAAAAATAAGTTTGATCATTGAACATTGTTCTTTAATAAAATAAAGAATATTATTAAATAATAAGCGGAGTCATAATACCTCGAATGAATATTATAAATAATATTCATTAAATAAAATAAAGGAGTCAATACATCCTCAAATGACTATCCAATTAATAATCATTAATTAATATAAACTGAGTCATAAGCCCTCGAATGAATATTCGAAATAATATTCAATAATAAAATAAAGGAGTCATACATCCCCAAATGAATATTCAAAATAATATTCAATAATAAAATAAAGTTATCGAATAAACCTTATTCGATTAATAGTTTGGAAAACTATAACCATATATATATATAAGTATATATATATACATATATATACAAAATCTACTCGGGATCCTCGACTCCCGGTTTTAGAAAATATTTTCACCTTTTGGGTCCTTATAATAAGGGTATATGCAAAATACTGCTATCCTCTAGCATAGGTATTATCAACTGAACCAACAGATATATATGGCAAGAATACGAAATAGGCATGCATATATATACCATATCAGCATGCTTCAATATATCGCAAAATTTGCTAATTAACCAACATGCATCTATCGCAAGATAATGCAAATACATATATACATCACAACAACAGTATAACGGGTAGAAAACTTGCCTGAGCGACTTGGGGTGATAAAAGGCTCGGGACGAGTCTGGTAACCTATAAACAACAAGTAAGTTGGAATTAAACCAAAGTCACTTGTAAATCTATACTTTAATCAACTCAGACTCTAACGCTTGTTTTGTGCTTACTGATTCTCTTAAGTCACTCGAGTACCCTCGGCTCCACCATTTTTAATAATTTAACCTTTACGAGTTATAAAGTGATTCCTTCGCGAGTGTCTTACCAACTTCCTAACACACTTACCATAAATGTTTCATACATTAATTAACCCTTTTTGGTCTTTAACCTTTGTTTCAAAGTAAGGCGAGGGGAAAAGTTTCGTTCGCGAAACGCCGTTACTTGAAACGGTCGTTTCTCCTAAACCGTGCATCGGAATCGAACGAACTACATATCAAAACGAAGCTCGTAACATGAGCTATCTAAACATGGCAATGGTCAAAATCTAGAAGGGGGTTCTCGGGTCCTAATGTTATGCACAAAAACAGTCTAAAGAAAATCGGACGTTACGACGGCTATGTTTACGCGATTTCCCCATTTAAAACCATTCAAAACCAACCCAATTCAACCTCAAATCAAACATACAACCAACATCCATCCTTATCACATCATATCAGCCCCAACCAATTCAATTTTAACATTCATACTTATGCCTAAGCTTGAATTTAACTATACTACATTCTTTTAACCAAAACAACAAGATTTACCACTCCATTTCAATACCATTTCAATCCCAAACTCTAAATCACAAACATTAAGCTACAATATCACCCTACTAATGAAAATCATCTTATAATACATAGGAATCTAGGGTTTGGAGATGATATACCTTCCTTGAAGTGGTGGGAGGAGCTAGGAAGCCTTAAGAAGCTTTGAGAAGTCTTAAGAATGCTTGGATCTTCAAGGAAATCAAGAAAAATTTCAAGTTAAAAACTTGAAAACACTATTCATTGTCTTCTTCTTTGATTAAATGAAGAAGATTGAGAAGGAATTGATGGCTTAAACTCATGATATAGCCCTAACTAAGCATAAAGATAATTAGGGAATTAACTCACCAATTTAGGAGGCTTGGATCTTGAGTTTTGAATTTCTTGCCCTTTAAAATGCTAAAAATCCGAGAGCAAAAGATGAACAATGCCTTGGTTTCTTTTTGATTTTGATGAAAAATGATTTGCTTGGCTTGGTTGGTTTGTTTTTGTGTTTGTTTTAGTTAATTACCTATTTGCCCTTGATTTTGTGTGGTTAAAAAGCCACCACATCTCCTTCCTTCCCATGTCATGCCTATGTCATGCTGTGATGTCATCTTTCCCCCCTTGTCCTCTTCTCATTGGTTGGGTGACATCACTCTCTCTAATCCCTTTGATTAACTTCCTAATTGTTTGCCTAATGACCGCTGATCTGTTATACGTTTCGCTTAACTTTCGTTCTCGCTTATCGTTTGAAGGATCATACCCGGGATCTTATTACTTAGGTTCCCTTAACCTTTCTCAATACATTATATTCCTTTTTATGATCCTCCATTATAATCCTTTAATTTAAATCTTTTTTTTTATCCTGTTACCTTATACTCAATTCTCTCCGTATCTAGTGGATTTCCGGGAAAAACCAAAGTGTTCGGAAATTGGATTCTGACGATCTTTACATACACTTATATACCACATAGAGTACTAATAATATCCCAGAATATCCATAACAGAACCCCTACATAGTGTGGCATGAAAAGTTTTTCTCATTCAACAAAAACACTATTCACAAGGGTTACAAAAAGTTGAAAATTTTGGGGGTTATTACAAAGATTGTCTTTAGAAGATGTTTCTTTATTTTGAATACTTGATTCCATTTGAATCTTTAGATTCAATAGATCAACGTGTAGTTCACATATATTTTCATTCAATTGAACCTTTTCACGTACCATATCTTCCTCTTTGAGGATTAGTGATATATTCTCTATTTCAAGGTTGATTATATTTTCTTGAAGTTTATTTACTTCAACCTTGATGAGATGGTTTTGATCTTTTAGAGATGTAATTTCTTTTTCATCTTGGACTCTTGAGTCCATCATTCGAGTATACTCTTTATTTTGTGTATGATGTATTTCTTCTATTATCATTTTCTCGGACCATACTAAGTGAAGCCTTTAATCAACATCTTTGTATTTACTTTTATATTCTACCACAAGTCCAATTAAATCATGCTTATTCATGTCCATAAGTGATAAATTAGATTCATCCAATAATGACTTAATTGAGACGTAGTTAGATGTTACCTCTTCATTTGTAGAGGAGACTTCCCTAGATGTAGTTTCTTCTCCGAGAGCCATCAAGCATAGATTCACCA
Source organism: Apium graveolens (assembly GCF_009905375.1). Lineage (NCBI taxonomy): Eukaryota > Viridiplantae > Streptophyta > Magnoliopsida > Apiales > Apiaceae > Apium > Apium graveolens. The sequence goes on from NC_133655.1 coordinate 153,246,235, forward strand.
CTTCTTCACTAGCTTTTGGAGCTTCTTCATCTTCACTCAAATCCCAACCATTTTTAGTCACGAGACTTTGTCCCTTTGAAAGTTTAGGACATTCTCTTTTATAGTGACCGGGTTGTTTACACTCAAAACACACATCTTGTGTTTCCTCCGGAGATGCATCTTTTGGTTTTGGAGGAGTGTAAATGGGATGAGTAGTAGAGACATTGGCATTACTATAGGTATTCATATTTTGATTGCCTTTACCTTTGAAGCACACGACAGAGTTGTTTCGTGAGAAGAGCAATTTCACTATCATTGAGATTTTGAAGTTCCTCGTTTAACTCCTCGTCATTTTCATCTTCATCTATTAATATGGCCTTTAGTGCCATATTTTTCTTTTTGTCCTCCACTTTTGGAGCAACCTTTTCCGGAATATTATCTTCTTTGTAAGCACGACGATTTCCGGGTACACGTTCTTCAGTCGGTCTATCAGTCGGTCGTACTTGCCCTGAAGCATGTCGAACTCGCGCCTCAACTCAGCATACACGGAGAAAGCAACAGTGTTGTCCGACCCAGAGGATGACGAGGAATGCGCCCTTTGCTGACAAACCAATAAGAGGAGTATTAATAATAAATTTACTTAACCTACTCTCTCGCATATTATCTATAACCTACACATATATCCTATAACCTAATTGGGTTGTCCAGGGACTCTAAACCGTAGCTCTGATACCAAAACCTGTCACGCCCCCAATTTAAGCAGCAAATTAAATATAACTATTACAACATTTTAAAAAGAAGTAAACATAACCAACTCCAAGATCTTACAGTTTAGGGTTTGGAACAGCCCAACACTACCATCTATTACAACTGATTTTAAATAGCGAGTCCTCACACAAAACTACTATCTCTTATTCTACCTGAGCTCGAACATAAGCATCAGCATCACAGGTCTTACGGGTAGTCTGCTTGAATCTAACCATAGCTGCTAGCTGTAATATCAGGGTAAAGCAAGGAGTGAGCCAAATGCTCAACAAGTGCTAAACAGTACGATACAAAACATAAATCGAGATATACATTAAAGAATGACAATGGAAAGACATAACCAATGATAACGAGAGATAAAACTATGGGTGATGGCATCATTTTGCTTGTATCAAAACAACTTTAAAATCATATCTTAATCAAAATCATTTTATGACGCTACGGATTACAGCCGGTTATCAGCCGCGAAGTAATCCCGAACCTCGCTGGGTTCTAAAACATTAGGGGATCCCTAGGCAACTTTTAAGCCTAAAATAAGTGTGGAAAAGACTCGCGTCTCAGTCCAGATCCACTATTCAAAGAAAACATTTATCCCCCTTTGGGACTGAAAATCCACATTTTATTTATTTCAAAAACTGATGCCGATTTATGACCAAAATTTCTTTAAACAGTAAACATTTTTATCAAGGGATTATAGTTCAACTCGAAATACGGGAAATATGGTACTAAATCTCAGGGCCATGATCCACTAAACTTTACTCTATTAAAGAAACTGAATGGTTTTCATATATAAAAGATTATACAAGGGGATTTAGTGAGGCTATTGGATATTATAGAAGGGTAATGCCAAATTGGGCTTTAAGCAATGGTTTCTCATCAAGGTTTAAGTGCTGGATCATCAAGAAGATAAGCTTCATGAATATTAAAGGTGTTAAGGTATGAAGAATGACCTTTAACTCAGGATTTATCAGAATTGACAAGCTTTAGGATAAGAAAGAGGGGTATCAATCAATTAGGGACAACTTTGATAAATATCTGGCTTTCAGGTATCAAGGTAAGGTTCTAAAGGGGTTCAAGTATCAGGATGAGATATCAATAATTAGGAATCATTAGCATGTTAATCAAGAGGATCAATCAAGTATTATAACAACTCTTTATTTTATCATGGCATTCAACTATCATGAAAAGACTTTTGAACTACTTGCAATACGTACTCGAGGGTTCATGGCATTTCTATATGATTCAAAGATAAACATAAGATATGTTGATTTAAATATATTAAAATGACTCAGGATAGTTGCGTCAATATATATATGAACTATTTGTTACACAATTGCAGTGAATACGAAGATAGGTTGAATCACTTGCCTTGAGAAAGGCTGGTCTGGTCTGATTGGTAGGAGCAACTGGAAGCTTCACTCGACCTTTATGGCAAGTTTACCCTCGTCTCGAGATCCTACATAAATAATAATAATCCTCATTATAATATATTCTCACCAACTTATCCTATTTACAACCCAAAATTAAACACGGATGGCACTTAGGCCTATATGCACTTAATTTATATTCACCTTATAAATATAATTGTACACACATAGCCACATATACTCACATATCATATATTAATACCAAATAACACCATATACACCATAATGCAACACTAGGCTTGGATGATCTCGATCCCCCAACTTAAGTCACTTGGTCGCTAAACTAAACAAAGTCTTCAAATTTTGGCTTCCTAACTCGAGGTGCCTTTACTAAAATATCCAAGACCTATTGACCCTCACTTGGGACTTTTGCTCTACTAACCTTATACTATCTTACAACTATGGTGGTCAACCTAGATCTCACTCCTAAGTGTTCTAAAACTATGTGTTAAGTGAAGGTTCTCACTGGTGTAAATTTCAGAATGACAACTATGGTTTCTTGAGTGCATTAGACACTCTTAAACTACAAGTTTTTCTTCAAAACTCTTACACAAGACTCTCCTGACCTTAGGTCATCTCCCAAACTTGATGTGGCTCAAGGGCCTAGCTTGGGCCTTCTTGGGCCTAAGCTTAAAGTCCAAGGTTCCCCTATTTTCCTGGGCAGAAAACGACCCGACTTGAATTAACTTGTGACACATGGTTCTAACTCATATCCTATGAACTATGGCTGGAAAAACTTCTCTGACACTCCCTCTAACTAAGGCCCAATAGGGACTAATGAGGGCCTACCCATGACATGGTCAAATCTCCCTATTTCTAAGTTGCACCAAAACTGTCCCCTGCTGGACAGATTTTGTGGTTCTACTTGTGCACCTAACCAAACGACATGCAAACCTCCAACCAACTCCTAAAACCTTTTATATACTCCCAATACTAACGTCTGGTGGCTTGGGCCTCAAAGTGCACAACAAATGCTCATTCAAAACTTCCCCATAAACTAGTGCATCAAATCTGGAAAAAAATGAAGACACCAACTAATCCCTTTCAACCTTAACTCCCACTTAAAAACCAAGCACCCAACTCTTTCCAAAGCAAACCTAGTGTCTTAATGTCCTAAAATAGTGTCTCAACAGAAGGGGAGATCATCCATGCCCAAAAATTAACAACATGCAACTAAAAATATGACATGCAACTCATGGAAAACACATAACAAGATTTCGGCTAGGCATAAAGTGTTTTATGCTTGCAAAATCGACTTGCACCTATTACTCATCCTTAATAATCATGAAATATAACTTCTTTTAACTATTAATAAGAAATTTATCATGAAAACAATCTATTTTAAGCACACATATTTCGAATTTATAGATTTTTAAACATAACAACATGATTTCGAAAAGAGTAGCATGCAAAACATGGTTGATCATCATTTTAATGTCTTAAAACTAGCATGCATGGCTAAACATAAATATATAATGAAATTTCAGTAGCATGCAAAGGATTTTAAAGCATGATATCTCCATAAAACACTTAGTTAGCACATATACATAATATATCTCATAGAGAGCTCTTGAATTCACAAGAATCAAGAGTTTCTCTTTGGAGATCACATAAGAACTACACATGCATCCATGGAACTTCAACTTCCAAGTCACAAAACACTTGGAAAGTATATAAGATGAATGTAAGTAGAAGATTTATACTTGGGAAGATGAAGAATGAATTGAAAAATGGAAGGGGGGTGGAGAATTTGGCCTTCGGCCGAGAGCAAGGGTGGGAGGGGGAGGAGAAAAATTTGTGGGGTGTTGGAGTGTGGAATGAGTGGAATGACTTCTCCCACCTAAACTTTTGTTTTATGCTTTTTGGTTGACAAATAATGAGTGGAAGTGAGAACTTACAAAAATGTCCTTTAGCTAAAGTTAGGCCATTTTGCATGCAAGGCTAATGTAGTAATTTGGTAATAATCAAATGAGTTAGTGGGGTTGAAAAGTCTTATTTGCCCTTTGAGAGAATAGAAGGGTGATTTGCATGCAAGGTCTCTCATTTAATTTGATAATTATAACCAATAAAATTTGTAAAGATTTATTTTTATAAAATAAAATACAAGTTCAAAAATTATAAAATTTATACCATAAAATAACTTGGATTTTTAGAAATTTTATAAAATCACTTTTGAAATTTGTGAATAAAATAACTTTTAAAAGAAAATTTCTCCAAGGTTTAGAATATTCCTTACAAATTAAAAATATGGGAAATAAATAAACTCTCGCTTTGAAAAATCATATACTACATAAAGCAAATTTAAAATGCAGAAATTTTTCATTCACACAAGGTACAACCATTAAGTATATTCAGTTACGGCTTTAATATCACACAAAAGCCATAGATAATATTACATAAAATACCGGTCGTAACATCATCAATATTATACTCATTTAGATTGTGCATCTCTTTTATAGTAGTAACTTTGACTTTCCAACTTGGAGGTAGAGATTTAAACACTCTTCTATTCTTTTCATTTTGAGTATAATTCTTTCCAAGTTGAGATAATTCATCGATTATACGAGTAAATATTATTTCCATATCGATGATATTTTCTCCTTCTTGGAGTTTAAAGTTCTCAAAATCTTGGATCAATGTTTCCATCCGAGAATCTTTTATATCAGTGGTTCCTTCATAGGTTACCACTAATTTGTTCCACATCTCTTGTGCTGACTTGCAATTATTTACTCTTTTGTATTCTTTTTCCGCAAGTGCACTTGTGAGAACTATTTCAGCCTTGGCGGCTATATTCATTGTGGCTTCTTCCTCGAGATTGTATTCACTAACCTTCTTTTTGATGAGGATGTCATCGATAATTTTGGTAGGTATGCGAACACCGTCTTCGATAACCATCCAAACTTTGACTCCTTGAGATCTTGCATAAATGCGAAATCTAGTTTTCCATGTTACAAAGTTGGTGCCATCGAACAGAGGAGGTCGTGAGCTTGACAATCCTTCACCACAACCAACGGGATTAATATACGCTATTTGGACCACTTTTTGTTGTGCCTGTAAATCTGCAAATCACTTAACAAACACGTTAAAAAGCACTGCTCTGATACCAATTGTTAGGTCCCGTATGAGGGCTATGTTAAGCTAGAAGGGGGGGGGTGAATAGCTTAATTGCCAATTTAAATTTATTATGGCATTTTAAAATAATTTTATCCCTTTTTAAAATTTTACCGAGTGGTTATTCAGTTTATATGTACGGAAAATAAAGTACAAGAAAAGAAAATACCACACGGTGATTTTATCCTGGTCGCGATGGCGCAACCTCTAATAGATCCGCTCACCCCTACTCCAGTCCCCGAGCTCCTCTCCCGGACTCGGGATTTTCCCTTAATATAAACTCGCTCCTTTTAGTAGGCGGAAAAGCCTTTACACCCTTACAAATATTTATCTTGGTGCGTAACACAAGGGTCACCACCTCAAAATAAATATATTTCCTACACAACTTATCTTAGACAATAACTCCCCGCTATCTCTTTAAAGTTGATGTAGATCCCTTGTGTGGACATGGCTTCCTTAGCTTTCACCGGTCTCGGATCTTATTATCCGGTCTTGGGTCTTTCCTCTTCTTCACGGTGCAAATACGACTAACTCCCCGCTTGTGCGTATGAGACTTGGGTATTAGAACGAAGATCATGTCACCTCACCTCACTGCGAAACTAATAAGACAATCCAAAAAATACAAAGTATAGAGAAAATATGTGTTGAACTAGTATGTTACGGTACTAGCCCAAAAGATAGTATAATATTCAAATAAGAATATTAATACTCTATATGTATACTTGACTTGAGATATAAAATGTTATATCAAGTATACTTTTGATTACTCCGTCTCTATGGATTATATGTTAATCATAGTAATATAAGAAGTCCTTTATATGTATAATCAATATGGATTATGACTTCTTTGGTCTTCAAGCTCAATACGTATACTTAACTCGGAATATATATTTATATGTCAAGTATACTTATGATTACTCCGTCTTTGTAAAATATATGTCTATCGGAGTAATAAGAAGTCTTGTATATATGTATAAGCACTATAGATTATGACTTTTTTTGTATCCTTCTTCTTTCGATTATGTATTTATGGATCAAAGAATACTTTGGTTACAATCTCAGAATTGTACCTATCCTTTTAAGCTCTTATGCTTATGGATTTAGTATACTTATGATTTGACGATTATGTGGTCAAAGTATACTTTTAACTTCAAGCAACTTTATAGGTTCTATGATTCTTGGCCAAGGTCCAAATAATAGAAGTGCAAGTAATTGGATTTGAATTTGTGCTTTTGAAGTTTAGGTGGATGATTACGAAGTTTACTATTGATCGACTTATAATCCCCCGGAACACTGAAGATGCTAGAAGGGGTTATAAGTGATACCTTTCGTAATGATACTATATACACGAACTATGCGTTGACCAAGATCGAGATAAATGAAATGCAAAGTAATTGGTCAACTCGTATGATTAAGTCCACCTTTGAAGCTTAGACGGATGATTACGAAGTTTATATATATCAAATAAAAACCCCACGGAATACTAAGGTGCTAGAAGGGGATTATGTGATATCTTAAGTAATTGGACTATATGCACGAACTATGCGTTGGCCAAAATCCAAATAATAGAAGTGCGAGTAATTGGCCAACTTGTGTGATTTAACATGTCTCTTATATTTGACAAAATTACGAAGATCACTATTGATCGATTTATAATCTCTCGGAACACTAGAGATGTTAGAGAGATTATAAAACGATACCTTTCGTAATTATACTATATTCACGAAATATGTTGGTCAAGGTCGAGATAAATAAAATGCAAGTAATTGACCAACTCGCGATATCAAATATGAAATCTCACTCGTGAGGAGTTAATTAGAGATTTATGAAATCTCACTCGTGAGGAGTTATTTAGAGATTTAAGTACTTGTATATTATAGATCTTTTTCGTTTAGAGCTTCGGTTTGAAGATCAAGTACTTATTCGAATTCCGAGTTCAAATCTTCGTTCTCTTTTCTTATAGAACCTTCTTTATAGGAGATCTTGTATTATAGATTGAGATGAAATAGAGAAATTAAGTATAAAGCTCAAAATAAAGAAAACCAAAGAAGAAGCTAAAAACTGACCACTTTTGGAAAACGGTCGGAAAAGTTCGCCGGAAAAATTTGCCGGAGGTTCGGCCGGAATTTGGCACTATGGACGAACTCGGGCAGCCCTTCGGGAGGCCGGAAAGTGGTGGTGGATGAGCTGACTTGGTGGGAACAAGCTTGGTTTGGTGAAGGTAAGCTTGGATATCAAAAACCTTAAGTATATGTGTATATATTTAAGAGAGAGAAGGTTTTTGAGAAGAAGTGTGTGTATAGAATCTGAAAGAGATGAAGAGAGGCACTTCTTGAAAAATTCCCAAAAAGTATTTGGCTCTTTAGCTTAGTTAAAATGGGTTGGGGTGGGGGTTTATTTATAGAGGAAGTTGGGTGGAATGAATGGTTAAGATTTGAGAAGGAATGGATGGTGGATGGAGTGTATCATATGGATTGATGACATGGCAAGTATGTTGTGTTTCTTTGCAAGTGGGAAGGAAGCACAAGCTAGTATTAATTCAAATCTCAGCTGATATATATATATATATATATATATATATATATATTAAATATATATTTTTCTTTTCTTTTAATCATTCTTTAATTACTTTAATTAAGGATTAAGCACCATTAATTATGACCACCCCAAAAACTCTTAAATAAATATCATAAAAAATATGATAATTACCTAAATATTATAAAATGATGTCCTGAAAAGTTTGGTCAATAATGGTCAATGGTAGCTAGGTCAAACGTGGTCAACTGTGGGACCAACTGCTTCGAAATTCGTGCTCGGGCATAAATTCGCGAAATGCTACAATTTTTTTACCATGAATATAAAATACCATTTAAGTGATCCATACCAAATTTCAAGTCATTCTAGTATGTGGAAGTATTTATTTAGATTTAAAGCGATTATGTCAGCTTCTACTTCCGAATAAAAATACTATTGGTCTTGGAATGAAAGAGATGGATATTTTGACCAAAGTTTTGACTTGTATAGATACTTAAAATATATTTTCTAATATATAAAATGTATTTGAGTGGTGGGAAATATGTTTGAGTATTTTTGAATAATTTTCTCCGAGAAATGCTGATTTTACGAAACGGGAGAAAATTACTTTACGAACACACATAATGGGTGTTAAAGTGGATTTTAATACTTCAACCATGAATATTAGTAAACTTTGAATAAAAACTCTTTTGAAGGATTTTTAGTAGTGAAGAGTAAAACATTTTTGATTTAGCACGAGATCTCAAAGAATATTTCTGATATATTCCTTATTCGAGCTTGTTGCCTTATCGATGTTGCAACTGTGATCTAAAAAATATCATAACTTGATATTTCTTATTTGATCAAATTTCCTTAGAGATATATTCAATAAAATATAATTTTGATATTTTTAGAATAATGGAATATCTCTTTTATAAATAGTCTTGAAAATAATTTAGCTGGTTTGACTATTTGACTTTGATCTGGATCAATTAAAATCATGTCCTAATGGAGAGGATCTAAGTGAACTTAAATTTTATGTTTAATCGTACAAATACCAAAATAAATAATATATTGAAGATATCCTTTCAAACACGATTGTAGTCCAAATCCCCTCAACAACTTCACAATAGATGACCGGAGATTCAAGCATAGCATAACTCAGTTTGCAGCTTCGAATGAAGTCCATCATTTTGTGATATTCCTCAGAAGCAGCAATCTCTTTGTTCACCAATGCTAAAAAATTGTTCTTTTCATATACAAATCCAGTTTGAGACATGATTTTGACTACTAGTGCCATTGCTGTGATTGAAAGTAGTTGCAGAAAAAAGCATTTTTGCTTTGGAGACGAAGAGGGTTAGAATGCTTTGAGAAAGATAAAAAGTAAAATAGAAAATGAAATGGGGCTTTTATACTTTCTCATAAATAGACAAGTAAAAATTAAAAAGTAAAATAAATTACCCAATGATATTTTCCCAAAATAGCCGTTTAAAAATAAAATAAATTGTAGAAATTCTAAAGGTTATCCATCGATATATACTTACAGACTTTAAGTAAATTTGACGGATAAGAAATAGAATTAACGTCTATGATTATAGCAATTCGACGGATGAAGATTAAACAGATTGCCGTCGAGATAAAAAGTACTAAGAATAATATTTGATTTTTTAACAGATAATGAAATTCAACGGATATTCACTTTTGAAGGATAATGAACATCCGTCGAGATGTAAATTTTGACTTAACCAAAATTTCATATTTATAGAGAAATCAAATTTGATTTTGGCTGCATTACAAATTGCTTAGACATCAAAATAATTTAGGAATAATTAAGCATACCTAACTCACTTACCAACCTAGTAAAGGTGGACTCATCAAGTGGCTTGGTAAAGATTTCTGCAAGTTGCTTCTCACTTGGAACAAAATGAATTTCCAAAGTACCATTCATGCCATGTTCTCTAATGAAATGGTACTTGATGTCAATGTGATTTGTCCTTGAATGCTGCACGGGATTTTCAGTTATGGCAATGGCACTTGTGCTGTCAAAGAAGATTGGGATCTTGTCTACATGAAGACCATGGTCCAATAGTTGATTTTTAAAAATAAAATCTGTGCACAGCAACTGCCAGCAACAATATATTCAGCCTCCGCTATAGAAGTAGAGACTGGATTTTATTTCTTACTAAACTAGGACACTAGCTTGTTTCCTAGAAATTGACAGGTTCATGTTGTACTTTTTTATCAATTTTACAACCTGCATAATCTGCATCTGAATAACCAAATAGATCATAACCGGAATCTCTAGGATATCAAATGCCAAGTTTTGGTGTTCCTTTGAGATATCTGAAAATTCTCTTAATAGATAATAAATGAGATTCTCTAGGATCAGCTTGAAATCTAGCACAAACACAAGTAGCAAATATTATATCTGTCCTACTAGATGTTAAATATAAAAGTGAGCCAACCATGCCTCTATAACTTGAAATGTCCACGGACTTTTCAGTAGTGTACAATTCAAGTTTAGTGGCAGTGGCCATGGGAATTTTTGTAGATGTGCAATCCATTAGGTCAAATTTCTTTAAAAGATCATAAATGTATTTGGTTTGACTAATGAATATTTTATCATTAACTTGCTTAACTTGTAAACCAAGAAAGTAAGTTAGTTCTCCCATCATGCTCATTTCATATTTACTTTGCATCAATTTGGCAAACGTTTTGCAAAGTTTCTCATCTGTAGAGCCAAATATAATATCATCTACATTAATAGGAACACGTATACTAGAGCCATTAACATTTCTAAAGAAAAGAGTTTTATCAACGGTACATCTTGTGAAGTGATTTTCTAAAAGGAACTTTGACAAAGTATCATACCAGGCTCTAGGTGCTTGCTTCAAATCATACAGTGCTTTCAAAAGATAGTAGACATAATCAGGAAATTTGGGGTCTTCAAAACCAGGAGGCTAACTGACATAGACTTCTTCCTCCAAATCTCCATTCAGAAATGCACTTTTGACATCCATTTGATAGATATTGAAATTGGCATGGGATGCATAGGCTAGAAAAATTCGGATAGCTTCAAGTCTTGCAACAGGAGCAAATTTTCATCAAAATCTATTCCTTCTTATTGACAATAGCCCTTAGCAACCAATCTAGCTTTGTTCCTGACTACTATGCCATTTTCATCCATCTTGTTTATGAATAGCCACTTGGTGTCAATAGGATTTTTGCCTTTAGGTTTGGGTACCAGCTTCCAGACTTTATTCCTCTCAAATTGGTTTAGCTCCTCTTGCATAGCTAAAACCCAATCAGGATTCAACAAAGTTTCTTCTACCTTTTTAGGTTTTTCCTGAGATAGAAAGTTGTTGTATAGACATCCTTCTTGACTTGTTTTCCTAGTTTGCACTCTTGAATTTACGTCACCAATAATAAGTTCAAATGGGTGATCTCTAGTCCATTTTCTCTGTTGTGGTAGATTAGCTCTAGATGAAGAGGACTTATAATTGTCTTGATGTGTGACTGAGTTTTGATTAGAAGAAACTCCCCTTGAGTTTATAGATCTTTGACTTGAAGTTGGGATTCTTTCTGAGTGTGATCTATATTGACTTTCAACTTCTATTGATGGTTCAATGGATGTTGATCTTTGTCTTTCAACGAGTGATGCAGTTTACCTCTCAACGGATGATGCACTTAGTCTCTCGATGGATGTTGAATTATGTGCTTCGTTTGTTGCTGACTTTTCTACATTGTCCTTAGAGACTATTTCTTGATCACTTTCATCTTCACTATCATCACAAATCATCTCAACATTATCAAATTAGAGGCTTTCATGGAAACCTTCATCCTGCAATCCTTCAATTTTCTTATCATCAAACACAACATGTACGAATTCCATAATAATGTTGGTTCTGAGATTGTAGACACTGTATGCTTTTCCAACTGCATAGCCAACAAAAATACCTTCATCTTCTTTGGTATCAAACTTTCCATGTTGCTCAGTTTGATTCCATAGAATATAGCATTTATAGCCAAAGATATGAAGAAAGTTTAGGGTTGGCTTCGTATTCTTGAATAATTGATAGGGAGTCATGCATTTTTCTTGATTGACCAAACAAATATTCTGAGTGTAGCTTGCAGTATTTACAGCTTCAGCCCAAAAGTAAGTTGGTAACTTTGATTCTTCTAGCATTGTACTTGCAGCTTCAATAAGAGATCTGTTCCTTCTTCCACCATTCCATTTTGTTGTGGAGTTCTAGCTGCTGAAAATTCATGCATGATTCCATTTTCTTCACAAAATAACCTCATAACAGAATTCTTGAACTCAGTTCCATTGTCACTCCTAATTCTTTTAACCTTAAGATCGGGAAAATTATTGACTTGTCTTATATGATTGATAATGATTTCACTAGCTTTATTTTTAGATTTGAGAATATATGTCCAAGTGAACTTTGAGAAATCATCAACAATCACTAGGAAGTATCTTTTATTTGAGATTGAAAACATATTGATTGGTCCGAACGAATCCATATGCAGTAGTTGTAAAGGTTCTTTAATTGTAGATTCAAGCTTCTTTTTGAATGATGCCTTGATCTGTTTTCCTTTCTGATAGGCATCACACAGACCATCCTTTGAGAACTCAACTTGAGGAATGCCTCTTACAAGATCTTTCCTGACTAATTCATTTATAGTCTTGAAGTTCAGATGGGACAGTTTCTTGTGCCACAACCAACTTGCATCTTGACTTACTTTGCCAAAAAGACAATTAATAGAATTTACACTTGATGAGTTGAAGTCAGCTAAATACACATTTCCTTTTCTCACTCCAGTGAGAACCACTTTGTTGTCCTTCTTGTTTGTAACAACACAGGCTTCAGAATTGAATGTTACTGAGTTTGCCTTATCACAAAGCTAACTGACACTCAAAAGATTATGTTTGAGTCCATCCACTAGAGCAACTTCTTCAATGATGATATTGTCTTTAGAAATCAAGCCATATCCTACAGTATACCATTTTCTGGCATCTCCAAAAGAAATACTTAGGCCAGCTCTCTCCTTGAACTCAGTGAGCAGGGTAGAATCTCCAGTCATGTGCCTTGAGCAACCACTATTCAAATACCAAAAATTCTTTATGTTTCCCTGCACACATCAAAATCAAAATCAAGTTAATTTTGATACCCAAGTTTCCTTGGGTCCTGCCTTGTTAACCTTCATTTTAGGTTTCTTAGGCTTGTCCCCATTTGACTCAGATGATTGAGATTCAACCTTGGTCAATAGAGTAGAGCTTTGAAAACCATTCACAATTGCAGAATTATCATACACAAGTTGATTAACATGAAATGGCATATTATATGCAAACATGTTATTCCAGTATGGCATGCTAAATGGCATTTGAGGCATACTAAATGCAGCATATTAAGGATTTAGTGCAAATGGCATATTAGAAAATTGTGCATTCAGATTATGTGCAGGCATAACATTCATAGGCATTGTGGGCATGCTAGGAAATGAGGGAGGTGCAGACATAGGTGCAGGCATATCATATTTACAATTAACAGATAGATGACTAACACTACCACACTTAACACAGATTTTTCTAGGTATATATTTATCAGGTGTGTAGTTGTTATGTTTGTTAATTCCTACTTTTCCATTCCTGTTATTTTTCCTTTTAGATTTTGCCTTAACCTCAATTTTCTCCAATCTATCATTTAGTTTCTTCATTGATAGATGCCCCATATTGACTCTTTTTCTCCTTGATTTGACTTGTTTCTTTTGTAACAAAGTTTTTGGAAACTGATCCATATTTTTCATTTAGCTTAGCTAGCTTGACATTGCTAACTCACTTTCTTTCACCCGACGGATGTGATTCTTTGTCTTTCAACTGATAAATCTTTGTATCTTTCGATGAATAATCTTCATTATCCGTTGAATCCACATCCGTTGAAAGTCCTTCTTCCAAACTAGGATCCAGTTTCTCTTTACTCTTTTTCCAGGCTTCCTCACAGAAAGACTCTATACCTTGAACTTTGGTAATTTGAGTATGGACATCTCTAGATGATTTTCAAGCCTTAATTACCTCTTGTTCTCGTTCAAGTTGCTTTTTTAAAATATCATTTTTCTTTAAGGATTCAGTCAGTTCTTCCTTAGCAATTCTACACTCTATTTTCAGTTTCTCAAACTCAATAAATTGAATTTCTAACACAACATTTCTATCACTTAAAAATAGATTGTTTTCTTTAATTCTGATGTTTTCTTTAGTGAGTGATTTTAGTGCAACACGCAAGTTATATAACTCTGCGGACACGTCATTCATAGCATCATTACACTCAGCTTTAGAAAGATGTGCTAGATTAGTAATGATTACCTGATTTCTTGAAGAACTGACCTCTGCTTCATCTGATTTGGTCATCAGGGCTAGGTTGAAATAGCTTGGTTACTCATCTTCATCTTCCCCATCTGCTACCCAGTCATTTTTTTGAGTCAAGAAAGCTCTTTCTTTTTGTTTGAGCAATTCAAAGTATTTCTTTTTATAGTCAACTTGCTCAAGTTTCTTTTTCTAGGATTAGGCTTTCTGCACTCATTTACAAAATGACCACTCAAGCAACATTTGAAACACTTGAATTTGGATTTATCTACCATGTTTCTATTTTGCTTGGTTACTCCAAAATTCTTTTTGAATTTGAGCTTGGCAAACCTTCTTGACAGGAAAGCTAGATGTTTATTTATATCCCTCCATTTAATCTTGACTAAGATGGTCTTCATGTTCAGCTACTAACTCATTTTCTTTTCCTTCACAAACTCTAGAGGTTGGTGCAGATTCCACAGCTTCAACCTTCATCTCTTTCACTCTCTCTTGTTCAGCTACCAGTGCTATAGATCCACCCTTCTTTCTTCCTTTTTCTATCTGCTCATCTTGTTCCATTTCAAGCTCATAAGTTTTTATTATGCCATACAGTCTCTCCAAAGTAAATTCCTTTTAATCTTGAGAATTTCTGAGAGAGACATTTATAGGCTTCCACTCTTTTGGTAGAGATCTAAGGAACTTCAGGTTTGAATCTTTTGTCTGATAGACCCTTCCATACAGCATTAGTGTATTTAGTAGTTTTTGAAATCTACTAAATATGGCACTTAAAGATTCACCGTCTTTACAATGAAAGTGCTTATACTGCTTGATTAGAAGTTGCATTTTATTTTCCCTTACTTGTTCAGTTCCATCACAAATGATCTGAATTATATCCCATATGTCTTTAGCAGTCTTGCAGTTGATGACATTATCAAACATATCTCCATCAAGACTATTGAACAGAATGGTCATAGCCTTCTTGTCTTTGTGTACTTGCTCAATGTCTTCATCTGTCCAATCTGCTTGTGGCTTTGGGACACTTTGCTCATTGCCTATAGCACCTTCTGTATATGTAGCAGCTCTTACAGGAATATGAGGACCTTTCTCAATGCAATCAACATACCTTTCATCTTGAGAGAGAAGATGGAGATGCATTTTCACCTTCCAATGGTGATAGTGTTAGTGTTTGTGCCCTAGAGACAACACTATTTTTTTTATGTTATATATATTTGTGATGTCATGTCTAATATGATTTGTGTTTAGTTTTCAGATCTTACTTAACAGGACAAATCAGTACTTAACTGGAAATCAGCACTTATACTGAAGACAGAACTTAAATATCAGAACTTAAGTTATCAGAACTTAAGTTATCAGAAGATATTTATCAGGAGATAATATCAGGACTTAAGGTGACTTTCAGATAAGGCAGGCGGCTGGTTGAAAGGAAAGAAGATCAAGACTAAGACAGTAAGAAATATGCATGGAGAAGAATTCTATGAAGAATAGAATACTTGGAAGAAAAGATAACTGATTGATATATTTTAGGAAGCAGAATTATATTCAATATCAATTAGAACTTATCTTGTAACTGTGTAGTATATAAACACAGACATAGGGTTTACACTATATGTGTTATCATTATCGAATTATTATTCATTGTAACCCTAGCAGCTCTCGTGATAATTTGTTCATCACTGAGAGAGGACAGTTCCATATTGTAACAGAGTTTATTGTGTTGAATAAAATATGTGTTATGTTACTTGTGTTCTTTAATTCGATTTGATTGTAGTAAACACTGTATTCAACCCCCTTCTACAGTGTGTGTGACCTAACAAGTGGTATCAAAGCCGATCTGTTAACACACATACAGTTTAAGATCCAAAAACAATCATGTCTGAAACAGAAACTCCAACCAAGCCCACCAAAACTGAAGAACCTCCAAAAACCATAACCCATAGTTGATATGAGACTATAAGAGTTCCCATGTTGAAACCTTCTGAGTATCCCATATGGAAAGTGAAGATGTCTATGTTTCTGGAAGCTACAGATCCAGAATATCTAGACAGGATTAATGAAGGACCACATATGCCAACCAAACTCTCTGTGGAAGTTACAGGTGAGCCAGCAAAGTCTGTACCAAAGGATAAAAGTGATTACACTGCTGAAGATATCTCATCGATTGCAAAGGATTCAAAGGTAAGATACTTGCTGCATAGTGCCCTTAATAATGTCATGTCAAACAGGGTAATTCAATGCAAGACTGCAAAAGAGATATGGGATGCTTTGGAAATAAGGTGTCAGGGAACTTGTTCAATTAAGAAGAACAGGAAGACTATACTCACTCAAGAGTATGAGCACTTTGACTCAAATCCTGATGAGTTATTAACTGATTTATATGACAGATTTGTCAAACTCTTGAATGACTTGTCACTAGTGGACAAGGAATATGATATTGAAGATTCAAAACTTAAATTCCTGTTAGCTCTTCCTGAAAGATGGGATTTGAAGGCCACAATAATAAGAGACAACTATAATCTTGAAGAAATAACTCTTGATAAAATTTATGGGATGCTCAAGACTCATGAACTTGAGATGGAACAAAGAAGCAAGAGGAATGGAAGAAAGTCAAGGACAGTTGCTTTTGTGGCTGAGGAGGAAATTCCCAAAGAAGCTGCCTCAAGGAAAGGCAAGGGAAAGGCTCTCATCATAAAGTTTGATACTGAGTCATCAAGTTCTGATAGTGATGATGACTCAGAAACTGAAAGTATACCTAAGATGGACCCTGATGAAGAGATGATGAAGCTGTGTGTTCTTATGGTGAAAGGAATCACAAAGATTGTATACATGAAATTCAGGAGAGGAAAGAAGTCTTCCAGGAAAGGTGCAAGTTCTGATAAGAAAGGTTTCTGAAAATCTGAAGGCAAAGGAGGAAAGTCTGACAGAGGAGATTACTCAAATGTTAAATGCTACAACTATGGTGAGAAAGGCCACATATCTCCTGATTGCATAAAAGGGAAAAGTGACAAAGGCAAAGCTCTTGTCGCAAAGAAGAAAAGCCGGTCAGATGCTTCAGATTCTGAGGATGAGGAAAACTATGCCTTGATGGCAAATACTGATAGCAGTTCTGATATTGCTGACTTAAAGGTACCTCAAACTACTTATGCCTTTCATACTGATGATATTACTGAGTTGAGAAGATATTTTAAAACCATGTTCATTAGTTATAAAGATCAAACTTTAACATGTGAAAGATTAACTTCTGAAAATCTTGCTTATAAAAAGAGGAATGATTATTTAGAAAAAGAGTTAGTAATGTTCCATCAAACTCAGAAAGATAGAGATGATGCCTTTTATGTTAGGGATGAAGTGCTAAAAATGAATGAATCTCTAAAAACTGAGTTAGAAAATGAAAGAGAGATTATCAGGACTTGGACTAACTCTGGTAGAGCAACTCAGGATATTCTTAGTAGTGGAAACTGAAAAGAGGGCTTAGGTTATGGAGATGATAAGAACAGTAAGGGAATTGTAGAAACTGAGCCTATAGTTGTTAAATAAAAAGCAAAGGTAAATCCTGTTAAGTTTGTAATTACAAAGTCTGATATTGAGAAATCAGAAGCAAAGGAGAAATTGACTTCTGAAAAACCTAAACAGGATAAGCCAACTGAAGTTAACATAGGCTTAATGACTAAGAAGCAGCTTAAGCATAAGCTGAAACAGGTTAAAAATGTAAACAAGGTAAAGCCACCTAGGAAAAATAGGAATGGAAAGGAAGATGTGAACAAAAGTAATAATTATAAGCCTGTTCCTAATGCTCCTAGAAAAATATGTCATAACTGTTGAAATTCTAACCATCTGGCTTCTTTTTGCAGGAAGAATAAGAACATAAACTCCTTACCCTCAAAGTCAGGAGTTAAGAGTCAGTCTGTTAGATATAAGCCACAAAATCCTTGTTTTCATTGTGGTAGTTTATGGCCTTCCATTTATACTTGTAAGAAATATCATAGTTTATACTATGATTATTATCAAATAAAACCTTCTTTAAAGAAAGTTAGCATTATTCCTTCTAGTATAAGTTCTGATGAAAAGTCTGATATTGCAAATTCTGATAAGAAAACTGTTAACATAAACTCTGATGCTAAATCCGCTGCAAATGTTAACAAACTTAATAAGGCCAAAGGATCCAAGCAAGTCTGGGTCCTTAAAACTAATCATTAGTGGTCTTTGTGATTGCAGGGCAACAGGAAGAACATCCTAGTTCTGGACAGTGGATGTTCAGGACATGTGACTGGAAATAAAGCCCTGCTATCAGACTTTGTGGAGAAAGCTGGCCCAGGTGTTTCTTATGGAGATGGCAATATGGGAAAAACTCTGGGATATGGCAATATCAATCTTGGGAATGTCATCATTGAAGAAGTAGCTCTGGTCTCAGGACTTAAACACAATCTGCTGAGTGTGAGTCAAATCTGTGATATAGGTTATGTAACGACCGAGGAATTACGTATGAATTATATTATACTAATGATAAATTATGTGTATTATTATGTGATTAAATGTGTTAAGTCATTAAACCCTAACTGCTATGTGTTACGTGTTGTTTGTTTTGATCCAAACGTGTTTTGGATATTTATTGAGCGTTCTATCGTCAGTTATATATATTATATCAAAACCTGTATAGCTCAAAACTATGTTTTAAAAGTCGTATTTCAAACAAAATCATTGGCCCTATTTTGCCAAAAATGCCCTATACCGTATCGCTATTCTGAACCCCTAGACGTTTTACAAATTGACCTTTTTCGCGAAAAACGACTTTTCCGGACCCCTTCGGGTACCAAAAGCCCCACAAAAATCACATTTTTATTTTTATATGATCATGAAAT
The DNA here is from genome assembly GCF_009905375.1 of Apium graveolens. Classification (NCBI taxonomy): domain Eukaryota; kingdom Viridiplantae; phylum Streptophyta; class Magnoliopsida; order Apiales; family Apiaceae; genus Apium; species Apium graveolens. The sequence continues at coordinate 153,265,248 of NC_133655.1, forward strand.
TATTACATATCATTTTTCTTTGTATTTTTGTATTTTTCACAATTTTTGGGAATTTTTAGCATTTATTTTGTATTTATTGGATATTTAAAAATTCAATATTAATACCCAAAAATTATAAAAATTGGGGCCAAATATTTTTATTAGGAGTGTAATTAGACCCTTAATTTTACTTAGGGGTATTATTTTCATAAATATAAATACCTGAATTATTATTAATTTTTCAGTTAATTACAATTAAAAAAAATCAGAAAATAATAAAAGAAAAAGAAAGGGGATTAGGGTTAGGGTTTGGTGAAGAACAGCAGGAGAATCAATCACGAATTTGAAGGTGATTCTGACAACCAAATCGAGCGTGTAAGTAGTCAAATTGAAGCTGGTGATTCGTAGTTTCTGTTTATGTGATTATTTTTGTTGATTGTTGAGTTAAATTTAATTTTGTATTTTCGGGTTTATTTCGTGAATTCGGGTTTTGTTTTTGATTGATTGTTTGATGATTTCGTTGCTACGAGCGTTTAGATCGTCGATTATGGAGTCGTTTGGCACCGGTTTCACTCGATTTGGTGTCCGTTTCGAGCTCGCCGGAGTTTCGCCGCCGCCGCCGTGTTCATCGCGTTTCCGGCCGTTGTGGTCGACGAGGACGAAGGAGAAAGGAAGGGAGAGCATCGTTTTGTTGCTGGGTTTCGAAAACACAGAAGATGCGAACTGGAATCAAGTGTTTTCGTCTCGCCGGAATTTTTCCGCCGGCGTCGGATTCTGGGTTCTTGGCCGGTGTTCTTCCCGACCCGTTTGGGTTGGGGACGACCCGGTTGCAACCCGGTTTCGACCCGGGTTTGATCCTAAAAGTCCAACCCCTGTTCCTGTTTTTGTGTTTCTGATTAAATTAATAATTTATTTATATTTTAGTAATTAAAAATTAGTTTTAATAATTCTAATAATTAATTAAAAATTAGTTTTATATTCTAAAAAAATAGTATTTATAATTTCTGAATTATTTTATTTAATTATAAATTTGAATTTATTTATTTAATTAAATATTTAATTATTTATCTAATTATTTATTAATTATCTAATTAATTAATAATTGGGTAATTAATTAATAATTAGGTAATTAATTAGTAAATAAAGATTAGAAATAATTAAGTAATGTGATTAATAATCTAATAATTAGTTAATAGTGCGAGTAATGATTCGATAATTGAATTATTATTCGAGCGTTAGTTATTTGAATAATATTGTAATAATTATTCGTATCGTATAATTAGATATCAGTAATTAATTAATTAACGAATCGTACGAGTTTCAATAATAATCTAATAGATCGATAATTATGCGAGAGTTGCGAGTGGCTCGTGAATATACGAGTGATTAATCGTTAAGTGATTTATAATTCGAATAATTCGTAGCTATTCGATGAATAGCGTATCAGTTAATTAAGTTGATTGATTATTTGTAAATAATCGATCTAACCGAATAAATATCGATAAGTTATAAATATTATAATAAATTGTGATTAATCCTGATAATTAGAGATTTATTATTTTAGATTATTCAATAGACAATTATTAATTATTTATTAGTTATTTATTTATTAATTGATTAATTATTTCAATAATTAATCACATAATTTTCAATAAATCGTAACTTCTTCATTTTAACTCCAAAAATTATAAAAAAATTATTTTTGACTTTGATTTTTCTTAAATAATTATTTAAAAATTATTTAAGAGGTTATAATAATTATCTATATTGAATAATAAATTGAATTATCAGTGTTTAATTCATAACAATTCAACCGTTAGTCCGATTTAAGTGAAACGAAGACCCCTAGACTCAGAAAAATGAGACGAATCCAATAAAAATAGTTGTAAGTTATAATTTCTTCTGAAAAAGAGTGGTTGGTGATAATTGATAGTTCGAAGGTCCTAGTAGGGATATTATTGAGCCAAATAAATCCCGAAAAATTATAATAAAATCAGATACGACTAGTAATGCAGATATAAGTCCAGAATTGATTCTAAAAATAATTATAAATCTAGAAATTAATTGTGTGCTTTACGTGTTACGTGTTATATGTGATTATGTGTATAAATGTGTTGTGTAAATATATGTATATATATATGCGAGTCAGATAGAAACGCATGGGTAGACTGATAAGGTTGCGTGATATCAATTCAAGATACACGTATGTAGTAAATTATCTAAACACCTATCTTTCTATGATTTGTTCAGTGTTAGCAAGGCAGAACAAGCTAGGGTCAGAAGGCAGTAAGTTAAACCAGGTTAAGTACACGCAAGGCAAGTTTTTCCCCTATTCTAAATTCAGAATAGTGATTTATATTTCCTTTCTATCGTATCAATTCTCTTTGATAATTATTGTTCATATACACTGTTACCCATTTATATCACTTGTTCCATTTCATTTCAATTCTTGATTTACCCAATTTATTGAATTTCCTGTTCATATTTCAATTCCTTTACCCTATATATATTCTGGTATATCCTGGTGTTGGGATATATCAATAGCATACCGATTGTTCCGGATGCTCAGCCTTGGACTGGATGGTTACTATAAAGGCTGGGTTTTTCCTAGACCATTAATTAATAGGCCATAGTTGCCTGAGTACTCCTTATGTTGGTTGGGTCTATGCAGTTGGGTATAGATCCGCACTATATTCTGACTGATCAGCAGATTATAGTGCATATGTTGGTTCTTGTTTCCAGTCTTGTTCATTTGGCACTCGCCATCATTGGCAAATTATTATCATATACGGATACAGATGGTTATTCAAACCAGCAGCTTCTTGGTTCATTTATTTTTCTCTCTTTATATATATATATATATATATTGTTGCAGGCTTGTTGAGCAATTTTGGCTCATCCCTTTTTATTGTTACTCCTATTGTTTTACAGTTAAGGTAGAGAATGAAACCCATCAGGACCCTCATAGTCAAGAAGCGAGTCAAGCAGCGGGACCCTCTTATACCAAGAGTGTTCCTTCCTATTCCCGAAGAGAGCTTTGAATTGCCAGATCAGGTGTAGCAGGATAAGTAGTAATGTTGGGTTGAATAAGAGTTTTGTGTAGTTTGAATAAAAGATTGCGTAGTGAAATTGTAGATAGAATAAAGTTTTGTAATAAAGAGAGTTCTTGAAACAGGTTTTATTTAGTTGGGTTTGTAATAAAGTGTAGTGCATGATTCTTGTTTCCAACCTCAACCCTTAAAAGATCCTGAGTAGTGATAGTTCGGGGTAATTATTATATTAATATTCCGCTTGTGCAGGTATAGTTGGTAATTGTTGTTAATAATGCCCCAAATCTATACCCCGGATTTGGAGGGTGTTATAGTTGGTATCAGAGCTTAGGATTGACCTTGGAAAACAAGAATGTTAGGGTTAAGATAAGATAGGAAAATAAGATAGGATGAGAGTGAGAGTGTTAGGACTGTTTGTCTATGTGATTAGAAGTATGAGTTATAGGATTGTGATTTGATTGTTTTTGTGTTATTATTTTTATGTATATTAGATGGCTTCTTTATCATCATCTACGGAGAGGACCGAGACAGATCCAGTGGATGCACCGGTAGTAGCCCCAGTGTCAGAGCAGATCTTACCTCCATTACCACTTGAGCCAGCACCAGAGATACCACTTCCCCCGGAGGTACCAGGTTTTACAGATTATTTTCCATATGTTGAGCCAGAGATACCAGATATTCCACCATTAGAGTTTCCGATGTTTGATATTCCTGATATGGTTGATCTTCCGCAGTGGGAGGATTTAGAGCCTCAGATTCCTATGCCACCAGTTGAGATTCCAGAGATGCCACCGATGGAGCCAGAGGCAGAGCCGCCTGTGTATGCGCCTATGGAGCAGCCTGTCTTATTTCCTGCCCCATTAGCCATTTATGCACCTGTTCCGGGAGTGTATCAGTTTCCTCAGCCAGAGTTTATGGATGAGATCGTGGTAGATGGACCATTACCTTCTCGAGGTTCCAGCACTGATCTTCATGAGCATCATACCGTGACTTACCAGCGTTTTCAGGCAGAGAGGGAGGAGAGGATTAGATGGCAGAACCAGTGTAGAGAGATCCTTGGATTATATGAGACACAGACGGATGGTCCTGTCAGAGCATTACGATCGGATTATATACTGAGAGAGAGACTACATCATATTCACCGGGTTAGTTCGCAGCAGCTTACTGATTTGAGACAGCAGGATCTTGGTGCGGAGACAGCATATCGCAGAGCATTGGGACTTACCGAGGCAGTGCTAGAGGCAGTGCGGGAGGAGTTGAGCCACGTACCACCAGGATTTTGAGACCAGCAGATCGATGAGTGTTGTATTATGTATATTTTGTAGATAGAGGCAGCATAGTATTGTATATTAGTTTGTATGAGTGTAGCTACTGACTCTGACTGATAGTAGTAGCAGTACGACTGTTATATCATAGGGTTTTGTATCAAGCACTGACACCTGTAGCTGGTGTTCTACCTATATATATATATATATGAGATAATCTTTTGCATGTTTTCTTTATTTTATTTCCAGTCATTTAAGCATTTACATTTATTTCAGTACCATTGCATATTTACAAATGTAGTTTTATTCACGATCATGTTGTAAAAAAAAAAAAAAAAAATTTAATTTAAAACCATCATACTGTTTTATCTATTCAGTTATTTAATAAGTTATTTTATTTTCTCGAATCGACTGTTTTAATATATGTTTAATATACTGTTATTAAATAAGATCCATTATTTATTTACCAGAAAAATGGCACCTAAGAGAAAAGCGCAGCCCGACTCATCGAATGGAAACACCGAGGGCCAAAACAATAATAAACAGATGGATCAGATGTTTAATCTCATGCAACAGCAGATGTTGATGATGCAACAACAAATGCAGCAGCAGCAACAGCAGTTCCAGCAACAGATGTTACAGCAAGCCGCTCATCCAGGACATCAAATACCACCAGCAGCACCTACGCCTACTTTCAAGCAATTTCAGTCGGTGAAGCCACCGGAATTTATGGGTTCCACAGATCCCACAAAAGCAAGAGCTTGGCTGAAAGAGATGGAAAAGGCTTTTTCGTTGGTAAAGGTTGAGGAAGAACAGAAGACGGATTTCGCTAGCTATTTTCTAAAAGGCGAAGCTAATTACTGGTGGGAATCAAAGAAAGCTTTGGAAGAAGGTGTGGTGAACTGGAACAGATTCACTGATCTTTTCTTGGAGAAATATTTTCCTCGTTTTATGAAGAACCAGATGGAGATCAAGTTCCTGGAGCTGAAACAAGACAACTTTTCGGTTGCGGATTATGAAACCAAGTTTACTGAATTGGCAAGGTTTGTTCCAGAGCAGGTAGATACGGACGAGAAGCGGGCCAAGAGATTTCAGCAAGGACTAAAACCATGGATTCGTAGCAGGGTAGCTGTGTTTGAATTGACAACTTATACGGCTGTTGTTCAGAAGGCTATGATTATTGAAGGAGAAAGCGAAGCAGCTCAGAAAGAGAAAGGACCAGGGAATTTTCAGAATCGTTTCAACAAAAGGCCAGGATTTCAAGCTCGGGGAAAAGTACATTTCAAAAGGCCAGAGCAAAACAACCAGAGGATGGGTAATCGACTATCTGCCCCAACTCAGCAAAGGCTTATCCGACCGCCTATACCTGATTGCAGAACGTGTGGTAAAAAGCATACAGGAGTTTGCAACAAGCTAAATGTTACGTGTTTCAAGTGCAAGCAAAGGGGACACTATTCTGGAGAATGTCCAATGGGAAAGGCAGAAGTTACTTGTTTCCAATGTGGGAGAAAAGGACATATCGCCAAAGACTGCAGAGGAATTGCAATGGCTGCCAGTATTCCAAGAGTTTTAGCATTACCTCCACCTCCACTACCACAGCAAAATCAGCCCAAAGCAAGGACTTTCAACATGTCAATGAAGGAAGCGGTACAGAGTCCGAATGTGGTTGCAGGTACACTTCCTGTAAATTTCGTAAATGCTTTAGTATTGATTGATTCAGGAGCTACTAGATCTTTTATTTCTGAAGCCTTTATCTCTAAGATAGATTGTGAGATTCAGTGGTTGGATGAAGTGTTAGTCATAAAATTAGCGAATAATGATCAGGTTGCAGTAGATCGAGTATGTCCGAGCTGTGATATTGAGATAGGGAGATGTCATTTTTCAGTTGATTTGATACCTTTTAGGTTAGGGGAGTTTGATATTATTTTAGGAATGGATTGGCTGTCTAGTAATAATGCTCAAATTAACTGTGCGAATAAGAGAGTGAAATTGCAAACTGAAGAAAATGAAACGGTAATATTTAAAGGTGAGAAGCAAAAGCAGAAATTCCTATCAATAATGCAGACGAGAAGATTGCTACGTCAAGGATGTCAAGCTTATTTAGCCTATGTACGAGATGTTGATAAGGGAGATTTGAAGATTGAAGATATTCCTGTAGTTTGTGAATTTCTTGATGTTTTTCCAGACGAATTACCAGGACTTCCACCAGATCGAGAAATCGAATTCACTATTGACTTGACGCCAAGGACTGAACCAATTTCGAAAGCTCCATATCGAATGGCACCTGTTGAAATGAGGGAATTAGCAAAGCAGTTGCAAGAACTTCTTGACAAAGGAATTATAAGGCCAAGTGTATCCCCATGGGGTGCGCCAGTATTGTTCGTGAAAAAGAAGGATGGTAGTATGCGACTGTGTATTGATTATCGTGAGCTGAACAAGTTAACTATCAAGAATAAATATCCTTTACCTCGCATTGATGATTTATTTGATCAACTAAAAGGAGCAGCATGGTTTTCGAAAATCGACTTACGATCGGGCTATCATCAGTTAAAGATCAAGGCCGAAGATATTCCAAAGACAGCGTTTAGAACAAGGTACGGACACTATGAATTTCTTGTGATGGCTTTTGGATTGACGAATGCACCTGCAGCGTTTATGGATTTGATGAATCGAATATTCAAGAAGTATTTGGATAAGTTTATCATTATATTTATTGATGACATCTTGATCTATTCAAAGACGGAAGAAGAACATGCAGCGCATTTAAGAACGACATTGGAATTATTACGGAAGGAGCAGCTTTATGCAAAATTTTCCAAATGCGAATTTTGGTTGAAAGAAGTGCAGTTTTTAGGGCACATCATCAGCAGAGAAGGCATTCAAGTTGATCCAGCAAAGATTGAAGCCGTGTTGAATTGGGAAAGACCAAAGACGCCGACAGAGGTTCGAAGTTTCTTAGGTTTGGCAGGATATTATCGAAGATTTGTCAAAGATTTTGCGAAGATAGCTACACCGCTGACCAAGTTAACTCGACAAAGTGAAAAGTTCGAATGGAATAGTAAGTGTGAAGAAAGTTTTCAAGAGTTGAAGAATCGGTTGGTGACGGCACCAGTATTAGTACTGCCAGACGAGCAAGGAAATTTTGTTATTTACAGTGATGCTTCATATCGTGGTTTGGGATGTGTGTTGATGCAACATGGTAACGTCATTGCATATGCGTCGAGACAACTTAAACCTCATGAGCAGAAATATCCTACGCATGATCTCGAATTAGCAGCAATTGTATTTGCATTGAAGCTTTGGAGACATTATTTGTACGGTGAAAAATGTGAAATCTACACGGATCATAAAAGTCTGAAGTATATCTTCACGCAAAAGGAACTAAACATGCGACAACGTCGATGGCTGGAATTGATTAAAGATTACGATGTTACAATCAGTTATCATCCAGGAAAAGCAAATGTTGTAGCGGATGCGTTAAGTAGAAAAGAAAGATTGAATCGGTTAACTTCGTGCGAAGAATTGGCCAAGGAATTCGACAAATTGGAAATCGAAATTCGTATTCCCGATGAATCTGCAGAAACTATCTACGCTATGACTTTCCAACCAGAATTGCTGGAAAAGATTCGCCGTTGTCAAGAAGAAGTGATGAGTCAAGACGACAGCTTAACAGGAGAAGAGATTACAACTCAGAAAGATAATGAAGGAATTTTACGTTTTGCGTCAAGAATCTGGATCCCTAACGTGGCAGAATTAAAAGAAGAAATTATGCGAGATGCGCACAATTCGAAGTATTCCATTCATCCAGGAAGCACGAAAATGTATCGCGATTTAAAGGAAAATTTTTGGTGGCCGAATATGAAGAAGGAGATAGCAGAATGGGTGAGTAAATGCTACACATGCCAGCGAGTTAAAGCAGAACACCAACGTCCGAGTGGGTTATTGCAACCATTAGATATTCCAGAATGGAAATGGGAACATCTAGCGATGGATTTTGTGGTAGGACTACCGAAGACTAGGGCAAATCATGATGCGATATGGGTAATCATTGACAGACTTACGAAGTCGGCACATTTTCTACCAATTAATGAAAGATTTTCGCTCGACAAATTAGTGCACATGTATCTCAAAGAAATTGTGATGCGTCATGGGGTACCAGTATCAATTGTATCGGATCGAGATCCTCGTTTCAATTCAAGATTTTGGAGGCAATTTCAAGAATGTCTAGGAACGAAGTTGAATATGAGTACAGCTTATCATCCGCAAACTGACGGCCAAAGTGAAAGGACAATTCAAACGATTGAAGACATGCTACGAGTTTGTGCGATCGATTTTGAAGGCAGTTGGGATGAACATTTACCCCTAGTGGAATTTTCTTATAATAATAGCTATCACGCCAGTATTGGAATGCCACCGTATGAAGCATTATATGGGAGGAAATGCAGATCACCCGTGCACTGGGATGAAGTTGGAGAACGCAAGATTTTGGGTCCAGAATTAATTCAGCAGACAAAAGAAAAGATTAACCTTATTCGAAAACGAATCGAAGCAGCACAAAACAGACAAAGCAGATATGCAAACCAAGCCAGGAAGGATATGGATTATCAGGAAGGAGAACACGTATTGCTCAAAATATCGCCATGGAAAGGATTGACCCGATTTGGCAATAAAGGGAAATTGAAGCCACGATACGTTGGACCATTTGAGATTTTGAAGAAAATTGGGAAGGTTGCGTACGAGTTAGCTCTACCACCTCATATGCAGCACATTCACAACGTATTTCATGTATCTATGCTTAAGAGGTATAATCCTGATACAAGGCATGTAATAGAGTATGAACCAGTAGAACTTCAGGCAGATTTATCATATGTAGAACAGCCAATAAGAATTCTAGATAGGCAAGAGAGGGTATTAAGAAATAAGTCTGTGTCATTAGTGAGAGTCTTATGGAGAAACCCAGTGGTTGAAGAATCAACCTGGGAGCTTGAGAGTGAAATGTTAGAAAAGTATCCTCAATTATTTGTATAATTAGATTCTGAGGACAGAATCTTGTTAAGGGGGGGAGAATGTAACGACCGAGGAATTACGTATGAATTATATTATACTAATGATAAATTATGTGTATTATTATGTGATTAAATGTGTTAAGTCATTAAACCCTAACTGCTATGTGTTACGTGTTGTTTGTTTTGATCCAAACGTGTTTTGGATATTTATTGAGCGTTCTATCGTCAGTTATATATATTATATCAAAACCTGTATAGCTCAAAACTATGTTTTAAAAGTCGTATTTCAAACAAAATCATTGGCCCTATTTTGCCAAAAATGCCCTATACCGTATCGCTATTCTGAACCCCTAGACGTTTTACAAATTGACCTTTTTCGCGAAAAAACGACTTTTCCGGACCCCTTCGGGTACCAAAAGCCCCACAAAAATCACATTTTTATTTTTATATGATCATGAAATTATTACATATCATTTTTCTTTGTATTTTTGTATTTTTCACAATTTTTGGGAATTTTTAGCATTTATTTTGTATTTATTGGATATTTAAAAATTCAATATTAATACCCAAAAATTATAAAAATTGGGGCCAAATATTTTTATTAGGAGTGTAATTAGACCCTTAATTTTACTTAGGGGTATTATTTTCATAAATATAAATACCTGAATTATTATTAATTTTTCAGTTAATTACAATTAAAAAAAATCAGAAAATAATAAAAGAAAAAGAAAGGGGATTAGGGTTAGGGTTTGGTGAAGAACAGCAGGAGAATCAATCACGAATTTGAAGGTGATTCTGACAACCAAATCGAGCGTGTAAGTAGTCAAATTGAAGCTGGTGATTCGTAGTTTCTGTTTATGTGATTATTTTTGTTGATTGTTGAGTTAAATTTAATTTTGTATTTTCGGGTTTATTTCGTGAATTCGGGTTTTGTTTTTGATTGATTGTTTGATGATTTCGTTGCTACGAGCGTTTAGATCGTCGATTATGGAGTCGTTTGGCACCGGTTTCACTCGATTTGGTGTCCGTTTCGAGCTCGCCGGAGTTTCGCCGCCGCCGCCGTGTTCATCGCGTTTCCGGCCGTTGTGGTTGACGAGGACGAAGGAGAAAGGAAGGGAGAGCATCGTTTTGTTGCTGGGTTTCGAAAACACAGAAGATGCGAACTGGAATCAAGTGTTTTCGTCTCGCCGGAATTTTTCCGCCGGCGTCGGATTCTGGGTTCTTGGCCGGTGTTCTTCCCGACCCGTTTGGGTTGGGGACGACCCGGTTGCAACCCGGTTTCGACCCGGGTTTGATCCTAAAAGTCCAACCCCTGTTCCTGTTTTTGTTTTTCTGATTAAATTAATAATTTATTTATATTTTAGTAATTAAAAATTAGTTTTAATAATTCTAATAATTAATTAAAAATTAGTTTTATATTCTAAAAAAATAGTATTTATAATTTCTGAATTATTTTATTTAATTATAAATTCGAATTTATTTATTTAATTAAATATTTAATTATTTATCTAATTATTTATTAATTATCTAATTAATTAATAATTGGGTAATTAATTAATAATTAGGTAATTAATTAGTAAATAAAGATTAGAAATAATTAAGTAATGTGATTAATAATCTAATAATTAGTTAATAGTGCGAGTAATGATTCGATAATTGAATTATTATTCGAGCGTTAGTTATTTGAATAATATTGTAATAATTATTCGTATCGTATAATTAGATATCAGTAATTAATTAATTAACGAATCGTACGAGTTTCAATAATAATCTAATAGATCGATAATTATGCGAGAGTTGCGAGTGGCTCGTGAATATACGAGTGATTAATCGTTAAGTGATTTATAATTCGAATAATTCGTAGCTATTCGATGAATAGCGTATCAGTTAATTAAGTTGATTGATTATTTGTAAATAATCGATCTAACCGAATAAATATCGATAAGTTATAAATATTATAATAAATTGTGATTAATCCTGATAATTAGAGATTTATTATTTTAGATTATTCAATAGACAATTATTAATTATTTATTAGTTATTTATTTATTAATTGATTAATTATTTCGATAATTAATCACATAATTTTCAATAAATCGTAACTTCTTCATTTTAACTCCAAAAATTATAAAAAAATTATTTTTGACTTTGATTTTTCTTAAATAATTATTTAAAAATTATTTAAGAGGTTATAATAATTATCTATATTGAATAATAAATTGAATTATCAGTGTTTAATTCATAACAATTCAACCGTTAGTCCGATTTAAGTGAAACGAAGACCCCTAGACTCAGAAAAATGAGACGAATCCAATAAAAATAGTTGTAAGTTATAATTTCTTCTGAAAAAGAGTGGTTGGTGATAATTGATAGTTCGAAGGTCCTAGTAGGGATATTATTGAGCCAAATAAATCCCGAAAAATTATAATAAAATCAGATACGACTAGTAATGCAGATATAAGTCCAGAATTGATTCTAAAAATAATTATAAATCTAGAAATTAATTGTGTGCTTTACGTGTTACGTGTTATATGTGATTATGTGTATAAATGTGTTGTGTAAATATATGTATATATATATATGCGAGTCAGATAGAAACGCATGGGTAGACTGATAAGGTTGCGTGATATCAATTCAAGATACACGTATGTAGTAAATTATCTAAACACCTATCTTTCTATGATTTGTTCAGTGTTAGCAAGGCAGAACAAGCTAGGGTCAGAAGGCAGTAAGTTAAACCAGGTTAAGTACACGCAAGGCAAGTTTTTCCCCTATTCTAAATTCAGAATAGTGATTTATATTTCCTTTCTATCGTATCAATTCTCTTTGATAATTATTGTTCATATACACTGTTACCCATTTATATCACTTGTTCCATTTCATTTCAATTCTTGATTTACCCAATTTATTGAATTTCCTGTTCATATTTCAATTCCTTTACCCTATATATATTCTGGTATATCCTGGTGTTGGGATATATCAATAGCATACCGATTGTTCCGGATGCTCAGCCTTGGACTGGATGGTTACTATAAAGGCTGGGTTTTTCCCAGACCATTAATTAATAGGCCATAGTTGCCTGAGTACTCCTTATGTTGGTTGGGTCTATGCAGTTGGGTATAGATCCGCACTATATTCTGACTGATCAGCAGATTATAGTGCATATGTTGGTTCTTGTTTCCAGTCTTGTTCATTTGGCACTCGCCATCATTGGCAAATTATTATCATATACGGATACAGATGGTTATTCAAACCAGCAGCTTCTTGGTTCATTTATTTTTCTCTCTTTATATATATATATATTGTTGCAGGCTTGTTGAGCAATTTTGGCTCATCCCTTTTTATTGTTACTCCTATTGTTTTACAGTTAAGGTAGAGAATGAAACCCATCAGGACCCTCATAGTCAAGAAGCGAGTCAAGCAGCGGGACCCTCTTATACCAAGAGTGTTCCTTCCTATTCCCGAAGAGAGCTTTGAATTGCCAGATCAGGTGTAGCAGGATAAGTAGTAATGTTGGGTTGAATAAGAGTTTTGTGTAGTTTGAATAAAAGATTGCGTAGTGAAATTGTAGATAGAATAAAGTTTTGTAATAAAGAGAGTTCTTGAAACAGGTTTTATTTAGTTGGGTTTGTAATAAAGTGTAGTGCATGATTCTTGTTTCCAACCTCAACCCTTAAAAGATCCTGAGTAGTGATAGTTCGGGGTAATTATTATATTAATATTCCGCTTGTGCAGGTATAGTTGGTAATTGTTGTTAATAATGCCCCAAATCTATACCCCGGATTTGGAGGGTGTTATAGGTTATCATGTGGATTTCTTTGAAGAACACTGTTAAGTTGTAAGCAAATCTACAGGCAAAGTTGTTCTGAAAGGATACAGGCATGGTAACATTTATGAAGCCAAGCTTTCAACAAGTACTAATGGTTCTGCAATCTGTCTGTTAAGTAGAACATCAATTGAAGAAAGCTGGAATTGGCACAAGAAACTCTCTCATTTAAATTTCAACAATATAAATGAACTAGTCAAGAAAGATCTTGTGAGAGGACTGCCAAAATCAGTATTTGCTCCTGATGGCCTTTGTGATTCTTGTCAGAAGGCAAAACAAAGAAAATCTTCATTCAAGAGCAAGACTGAATCATCAATTCTTGAGCCTTATCACCTACTACATGTTGATCTATTTGGTCCAGTGAATGTCATGTCTATTGCAAAAAAAAATATGCTATGGTCATAGTGGATGAGTTCACCAGATACACATTGGTGTATCTCTTGCACACAAAAAAGGGAAACTGCATCTATCTTGATTGATCATGTCAAACAACTGGATAAATTGGTCAAAGACTCTGTGAAAATCATAAGGAGTGATAATGGCACTGAGTTCAAGAATTTGATTATGGAAGAGTTCTGCAAAAACCATGGAATAAAGCAGGAATTCTCTGCTCTTGGAACTCCACAGCAAAATAGAGTTGTGGAAAAAAAGAATATAACTCTTATTGAAGCTGCACGAACTATGCTTGATGAAGCAAAGTTACCAACCTACTTTTGGGCTGAAGCTGTGCAGACTGCTTATTTTACTCAGAATGCTACACTCATTAACAAGCATGGAAAAACACCATATAAGATGGTGAAGAAAAAGAAGCCAAATCTGAAGTATTTTCATGTATTTGGATGCAAGTGTTTTGTTCTTAAGACTCATCCTGAACAGCTATCCAAATTTGATCTAAAAGCTGATGAAGGAAATTTTATTGGATATCCACTTTCCACAAAAGCCTTCAGAGTCTACAATTTAAGAACAAGGGTTGTCATGGAATCTATCAATGTCTCTTTTGATGATAAGAAAATTACTGGACTTGAAGATTTCAATGATCATGATCAGCTGAGATTCGAAAATGAAGTTTTAAATTCTGATTCTATAAATTCTGACAGTCTAAATCCTGATACTGCAAACTCTGATGGATTAAACTCTGATGTTATTGAAACTGTGGTGACTATGCCTAAGGAAAATGCACATGTGCAGGGGGAGCATATTGAAGATCCAACCACATCCCAAGAAGCATCAGAACCTACAACAGGCTCTTCAAGTTCTGATGGGCCAAGTTCTGATAATTCTGGAAACTCATGTTCTGATATTTCTGGAAACTAAAATTCTGAAGGATCCAACTCAGAGAGCATAATTTCAGGGGGAGCATCAGAAAATGTTGATGGAGACAGCATGGATCATGGGGGAGTATCCAGTTTTAGAGATAACCTTCCATCTGCAAGGAAGTAGACTAAAGCACATACACCTGACTTAATAATTGGAAATCCTGATGCAGGTGTCAAAACTAGAACAGCTACATCAAATGAATGTCTCTATCATTCTTTTCTATCTCAGACTAAACCAAAGAAAGTGGAAGAAGCTCTTCAAGATGCTGATTGGGTGCAAGAATGCAGGAAGAGTTAAATGAATTTGAAAGAAATAAAGTCTGGACCCTAGTGCCAAGACCAAAGAACAGGTCTGTTGTTGGTACAAAATGGGTGTTCAGAAACAAAACTGACAGTGATGGCATAATTACAAGGAATAAAGCAAGGCTGGTTGTAAAAGAATACTCTCAATAGGAGGGAATTGATTACGATGAAACATTTGCACCAGTTGCTAGATTGGAAGCCATATGGATATTTTTGGCTTATGTTGCTCACAAGAAGTTTAAAGTCTTTCAAATGGATGTGAAAAGTGCTTTTCTTAATGGAGAATTGGAAGAGGAAGTATATGTTGAACAACCTCCAGGATTTGTAGATCCCAAATTTCCCAATCATGTCTACAGGCTTGATAAAGCACTTTAAGGCCTTAAGCAAGCTCAAAGAGCATGGTATGAGACATTAGCTCAGTTTCTTCTGGAAAGTGGATTTAACAGAGGGACCATTGACAAAAATTTATTCTACCTCAACCATGGAAAGGACTTACTTTTGGTGCAGATATATGTTGATGATATCATTTTTGGATCTACAAATGACAGACTTCGTAAGAAGTTTGCCAAGCTAATGCAGTCAAGGCATCAAATGAGTATGATGGGAGAACTTAACTATTTTCTGGGCCTTCAAGTCAAGCAGAATGAAGAAGGAACTTTTATTTGTAAATCTAAGTACACCAGAAATTTGTTGAAGAAGTTTGGAATGCAAGATTGTTCAAATGCATCCACTCCTATGGCCACTACAACAAAGTTGGATAAGGATACTGGTAAATCAGTAGATATTACTGATTACAGAGGTATGATTGGCTCTCTACTCTATCTAACTGCAAGTAGACCTGATATCATATATGCTACCTGTCTCTGTGCAAGATTTTTAGCAGATCCAAGAGAACCTCACTTGACAGCTGTGAAAAGAATTTTCAAGTACCTTAAGGGTACAGCTGATCTGGGATTGTGGTATCCTAGAGAATCAGACTTTAAGCTAATAGGTTACTCAGATGCAGATTTTGCAGGATGCAAAATTGACAGGAAAAGCACAAGTTGAAGCTGCCAATTTCTTGGAGGCAGATTAGTTTCTTGGTTTATCAAGAAACAGAAGTCAATTTCCACATCAACTGTAAGAGCAGAATACATTGCTGCAGGAAGCTGTTGTGCACATGTTCTTTGGATGAAGAATCAGTTACTGGATTATGGGTTAGAATTTTCTAAAATCCCTATTTACTGTGATAATCAAAGTGTTATTGCTATGACAGGTAATCCAGTTCAACACTCAATGACAAAGCACATCAGCATTAGGTACCACTTCATATAGGAACATGTGGATGAAGGTACAGTGTAATTGCATTTTGTTCCAACAGATCAACAACTAGCAGATATCTTCACAAAACCACTATGTGAAGCTACTTTTACAAGATTGGTAAATGAACTTGGAATGGTTTCAGGTTCTTTCTCTAAATCTGCCTAGTTTATGCTCTGATACATCAGACTTTATGATCAGTATTTACAGATATTACTATCTTTGTGTATTATGTGCTTAAATTGAAATCTGCTTAAGTGTAGATTATTGTCTGATGTGAATTCTAAACTCTGATAGTGATATGAATATTTCTGTTACTATTCAATCCAATGAGGATAATTGTGCTAGATGCTGACCTAGTAGTCTTTAATATACTAAAGATCTTGTGTATGAAGTAATTGTTTATGTGGAAATCTTTTAACACAAGCAAATTCTTATATTGAGCTAAGTTAAGTTTACTTTGTGTATCTTATTACTAAGTCAAAAACTAGAATAGTGCTTCTTATCTGTTAAGTTCTGATGTTAGTAAATTTGATGGATGTACTAAGTGCTCATAAGCCTCACTTATCAAAAGAAAAAGAAAAGAAATAAAAATCAGGTACTCCTTTGAGATCTAGAGTAAAAATGTGGAAGGGAAGACCCAAGTGCATTGCTCGTATTAAGTAATATGCATTAGAAAAGAAAAAAAAATCTTGGTGACTTTTCACACTCTATGATTACTGGAGAAATAATCTGATAATAGCATAAATTCTGATAAGCAGTTGTGACTCACTTACACTGAGAAGCCACTGTAAAAAGGAATTTCAAAAGATGCATAAAATGAGTACAAAACAGTTGAGGTGGACTCATGCATGAACTCATTCTATAGTAGACTTCAGAATAATGACAGATTTTGAGCAAAGTTCTTAGTTATGCCTTATTTATAAGATGTACTGAAGCGAATTAGACTTTACTCTTTGTCTGATATTTAGCTTAATGCACACACTTACACTCCATATGAATGATGAAAAATACTGTGGTGATAAATGTTGTTTTAGATGAACAATTTATGTGTCAGATTGCATAAATTCTGAGGACAAGTTCTGATGGAAGTTCTGATGATTAAGTTCTGATGTAACCATATCAGTATTTGTGTGAAGAATTACAGGAATAAACATTCACTTTTCGAGTTAAGAAGTCATATTCTGATGACTTCCAAATCCTGATAATAATCAAGTTCTGATACTGACGTGGCAGTATTTATTTACTTGGTTTATTTTTGGTCATTACTTGAATGATAATATTTTTACAGAATATTGGTTAATGTGAGATAAAACAGTCATAATCATTATGGGTTAGTGGTTAGCGTGTATGTCTTGAAAACCTGCATGCGCACAGTAGTTGTTATTATTTCCCATGCCTATTAACTCTGGCTTTAGATCTTTTACTGACTGTTATTATTACATATCATTCTAGGGAGTCGAGGGATCCTTATTTTTACTTGTAATTTTTAACCAGTCCTCGCGTCTCTTGGTATTCAATTGGCTATTTAAACCGACTATTCATTCTAGCCAAAACATCTTTCTTTTTCTCACAAACTCACTCTCTTTTTATTCACTTCAACAAAAATGGTCTGTTTCAACTTGTTCCTGAACTATGAAACCTTTAACATCGAGTTGAGTTGTGATGAATGGCAACAGGAGTGGCATGTCACCGCCATTCCTGAAGAGCTTTGGAACTCAGTTCCATAAGAGGTTCACACAGAACTCTTGTTCTTATCAATGGAGTATCACCTCCATCTTGATAGGTTGGACGAGGAAAGGAGAGAAGCTCTCTGTCAGCAAGAACGAATTATTCGTCTTGCAGTGCTCTTCGTCAGCAGCAGAAGAAGTAGTCGTTAGGTCTTCTTAGACTAGGACTAAGGCTGTTGATGTTAAGAATCGTAGAATAGGACTATCTTGTAAGTTTTGCATGTAATTGATAAATTTCATGAAATGTACTCATCTGATATATCAATGAAATTTTCTTTAATTGCAAGATTTGTTCTTTGTTTCTCAAATTATATGACTGTGCATGTTTAATTGCAATTTATTAATCTTTAATTCATCAATTTTTCATTTTATTTTATGATGAATGTTTTGATTAAATTTTGATGTTTTGAAAAAACAACTGAGGAACAGGTTCCAATATCAGAACCTGTTGTTGTAGAAGCTGAGAAGGTCTCTTCTCAGAAAGATACTGTAGCTGGGAGTTCTAGGCCCCTCAAAAGGCTTAGAAAGTTAAATTCTGATGATAAAGCTCCTACAGTGTCTCCACCTTTGAAGAAATTAAAGAAACAGAGAGCTCGCAGGGACATAGTTGAGTCAGATTCAGGGGATGTAGTGGAAGCAGCTAAGGAAGGGGATCAGGAATCTCTGATCTCAATAGAACCAATTATTATTGAATCACTTCTTTCTGCACAACCAGAAACTGCTCAAGATAGAATACCTACACCTCCTATGTCACCTATAATTGATCCAGTACATACTGAAGAACCAAGTACAAGTGCTGAAATTGATATTCATAACTTGATTATGCCTGAGGTTCTGTACTTGGAAGCTCCACCAACACAACTCACTCCACCACCAACACTAATTTTGGATGTTGATCAAAACCTGGCTGCAGAGCAGAATTTAGAGGATGATGTTGAAGCCTCTATAGCCTCATATACTGCTATTTTATCAGAGGATGCTGATACTGCAGGATCTGCAAGTTCTGATGCTGCCAATGAGGAAACTACTGGTGAAGCTGCTGCCAATCTAAATGCTGATGCAGCTGGTCCATCTGGACATGCACCTCAACAAATAGTTAATAAAGCTGATTTAGTCAAGAAGTTTGTTAGAGGAGAAGCACCAGTACCTTGGAGTGAAACTCCTAGAGGAAAGGAGTGGACTAAGGAATGGAACACAGTTAGTTTTGTTCCTTCTGAAAATATTCTTGCTGAGCATCTGGAAAAAGCTGATGAAATGCTAATAAATGATGATTTTAAGGCACATCTGAGAGTTACTGCATTGAGTACTAGGCACCTTCAAGGTCAACACTCAACAACTCATGCCAAGGTGAATAAAATTCAAGAAACCTTGATCCAGCAAGATATGAATGTGAAACTTGAAAAGAACAGATTTTTCAAGCATGCCTTTGACAGAATTGCCTACATTGAGAAAACTCAGGAGAAGCAACAAACTCAGATTGATGAAATTCTCAAGAATCAAGCTTCTCACCAAACTCAACTTAATGAGATCAAATCCTCAGTGGAATTGCTGGTCGCTCTTCTTTTACTTGTTGATGCCAAAAAGGGGGAGAAAGTGATTAAGTCCAAATGCAAATCTATTCAGACACTGAAGGGAAAGGATGATGGAAATGATGACCAGGGAAACTCTGATAAGGGTAGAGGTCAAGGTCAAGGCAAAGGATTTTCATCAAGTAAAGCTAGAATTACAAGTCAAGGAACAAGTTCTGATACTGGGAGAAGAATAAGTTCTGATACTGGTAAAATGATAAGTTCTGGTGAACATCTAGAACTTGATGAAGAAATTTCAAAGGAGTTATTTCTTAAAGAAAATCCAGGAATGGACTTTGAGAGTCTAAAGGAAGAAGAAGCTAGACTCAAAGCAGAAGGTGTCAAGACAAAATCTAAAGCTTCTGTTGTTGAAAAGAAATTTCCAAAGCCTAAGGGTATTGTGATAAAGGAAATAACAAATTCTGAGGCAACCAAAGCCAAATCACAAGTGAAAATTGATCCAAGGTCCAAGGGAAAAGAAAAGTTGATGAACCTGTAAAGGTTTATATGCCAGTCATGGATGAAGAAATAACTGATGATGAAGAAGATGTTAGTCTTACTCTGATTTCAAAGAAGATTTTTCAAACAACCTCTGACATGGCTCATGTTGTTCAGAGTCAAGATATAGTAAGTTCTGATATGACAATGAAGCAAGCAACCTCTGACATAGCTCAAGTTGGATTGATATCAGAAGATAAGGAAAAGGAAACCTCTGACATTGCTCATGTTAAACCTTCAAAGATACTCCTACCAGGATTCACCAAAGCTTAACAGACTCAACCTTTGAAGACTGCAATAAGTGGTTTTGAAGCAAGAGTTGTTACAGGAAAGGAAGCAAGAGATAAATCTGGATTGGGTAGTTCTGATGAAAGAAGAGTACACAACACTACCAATGATCCAACTTCCTTAAGTGAACCAGGAGTAGGAGCAACTCCTGAAAGATTTAATCGACTTGAATCTGTACAAATGGTTTACCATACCTTTTTGAAAGAACATATCTTATTATATTTTATGACAGATGGAAGGGTATACCATATCAGGCAGAATGCTATACCACTGAAGTATTTTGAGGAACTGGAACGTGTTCTATTCCTACTTCAAGTGAAAGACAGATTAACAGATAGTGTTGCAGGTTATTTAAAGTCACAAATTCAAAGACAGAAGAAGCTTTATTCTGTAAAGTCTGACAGCACATATTGTCCCAAGTACAGAGATCACAAAGGTGATATTGTCGAAATGAAGCCTAACTCTGCTAAGATCATAACTACTTTTATGGGTTATAAGGCTGTGGAATTTAATCTAGAGTCTGACAAGGCATATCTCATCAGACTAGATCAGGAGATAAGAAAAGCTAAGAAAAATGATCTCAGAGCGGCTATTTTTCAAACTAGTGAAGATACAGCTGAATTGAAAGATGCAAAAATGAGAATGGTTAATGAACTTGAATATGCTGAGAGAAGTCTTTTAAGGAATTATCTCAGAACAACTCCTGATATCAAAGAGATCAGAAATTGAAGCCAAGTTAAAGATCTACAACTGCTTAAATTCTGAAGAATATACAGACTGAAGCTGAAATCAGATTTTAAGGATGGTAAAGCTAAAAGGACTATAAGTTGTAGTTATCTAGTCAAATTCTCATGCATTTGTACTTAATGTTTTTGAAATCATCAAATATCTGTTAAACTTGTATATTATGCTAATTTTCAAGTTGGGGGAGATTGTTAGATGTATTTGTGATGTCATGTATAATATGATTTGTGTTTATTTTTCAGATCTTACTTAACAGGACAAATCAGTACTTAACTGGAAATCAGCACTTATACTGAAGACAGAACTTAAATATCAGAACTTAAGTTATCAGAACTTAAGTTATCAGAAGATATTTATCAGGAGATAATATCAGGACTTAAGGTGACTTTCAGATAAGGCAGGCGGCTGGTTGAAAGGAAAGAAGATCAAGACTAAGACAGTAAGAAATATGCATGGAGAAGAATTCTATGAAGAATAGAATACTTGGAAGAAAAGATAACTGATTGATATATTTTAGGAAGCAGAATTATATTCAATATCAATTAGAACTTATCTTGTAACTGTGTAGTATATAAACACAGACATAGGGTTTACACTATATGTGTTATCATTATCGAAGTTATTATTCATTGTAACCCTAGCAGCTCTCGTGATAATTTGTTCATCACTGAGAGAGGACAGTTCCATATTGTAACAGAGTTTATTGTGTTGATTAAAATCTGTGTTCTGTTACTTGTGTTCTTTAATTCGATTTGATTGTAGTAAACACTGTATTCAACCCCCTTCTACAGTGTGTGTGACCTAACATTTTAGTTAAAGACATTTGGATTATTAATTTTTATGTTCTATCAATTATTCCCTTTATAATTTATTAATTCTTAATTTACTGCGATATAAATGTTAGATTAATAAACGTCCTTGGAATATGATATGCAATTCTATATCTTTAAGTACGTGACTTAGAAATGAGATTATGAGAATAGTATCAATATTCCTAAAGGTCCCTAGTCGAGCATTATTATTAAGGGACGATAATAATGCATTAAGACTAGTGTGTTTGTTGACTGATGATCACATCTCATTGATCATAGGTATAGTGATACTAAAGTCAAAGACACAGGCAGATGTACATGCACATGGTGCTGGACAGACCCGATGTGAGATTCTACATGTCTGTTGTGTCATAATAATTCTCACAGTGATAATGATGTAATGGTCCTTAGACCTGAAGTCATTATATTTCTATACGAGAATTAATATACATTGATTCCATTAAAAGTTATCCTTGACCGGGTAATGATAAAAGTGGACATTGGGTATATTCTGAATTGTATGAGAAATATGAATGATCTAGAAGCGATTTAACCCTCCTATTTTAGGAGTGATATTATTGGCCTCTTGTGTGAGCTAGACTACAAAATGCGTGGCCATGCTCAAATGTTGATTTGATATGATAGTCTACTCATTGATCAAGGAAACCAAGATTAAACTATGATGAGGATGACACATAACATGCCTCTAGTTTAATCTATAATATTTGGTTAAAGGGATTATACTATATTGTACATTATTCACGAAAGGTTTAATCGATCACCAATTCAATTATTATTACTTGGGTAGCAATGATGTATTACTAGATGTCGCTCATTGTTTACGATTTTAAATTAGATTTAAAATTCGTTGTCAATGTAATAATAACCTATAGGGTCACACACAAAAAATGCTTGAAGAATTATTTAATTTAAATTGGATTTAAATTAAATTTAAATTATTTAAATTATTTATAATATTAATTAAAATTTGACTTAATTAATTAGATAAATAATGATATTAAATTTTCAATTAATTATGATATTTATTTGTTAAATAATTAAGTGAGACTTTATTATAATACAAATAGGAATTTCGAATTAATAATAACTCCTAATTAGTTAAGAGTTATAATTCATTTTTCATGTGGATACCGATAGAGCGTAGATCGCGAGAGAGGGATGCGTGGTGATTGAACAAGCTTTGGATTTTCATTAGTCAACCAATTGGTAAAGCTTCTTAAGGTAAAAAATCTGATCTACGAATTAAATATATGTTTTTCGCATGGATCCTGCGGTGGGTTTCGAAAATTCTAATTTTTTACGTTTTTAAATACTGTTTTCGTTGCGTTTATATGCTCGAAACCCAACAATAGCATCAGAGCTACTTGCGAAAAGTGTTTAATTTGTAACGCCCCAAATCCGGGGTCAAGATTTGGTGTTACTAAACCATTATTACATAAAGTAAAGAAATAAATAAATAACCACTTGAGTCCGGATCTTTTACAGGTCATGGTATGAAACAAGAATCTAACCTTCTACAACTCACTTCAACTATAATACAAGTATATATACCTTTGAACTAATGCTCTTGTCACATTCTTCTAACACCTTCAACCTCTCGCAACGGAAACTTCTCTAACTTCTGCTGTCTATCAAAGCTATTCACTTTAGACCTTATCTGTTTCTGGCAGAATAAGAATTGACAAAGCAAGAGTGAGCCAAAAATGCTCAGCAAGTATATAATTTGAGTCTTAAACATTAATTTCAAAGAAAACTTTCAGACAAAATCTCGGAAATATTTTGAAGAGCGAAACACGAAATCATTTAAAGGATATACTTTATCAACTTAAAATCAATTTGATTTGCATTGCTATAAATCACATAGGACATAATGACATTTTTGTCAGAGCTTTTAGAGATCGCGTGTTTTCAAAATAGCTTCTGGTATCATTTCATAATTGAGCAATAGATGCAATAACTATTCATAAAACGACGTTCAAGAAATTCATAACTATTCAGTATCCATCATTATCGACTAAGTTTCCATAGACTTAGCCTGCTAAACCAGCCTGATAAGGACGGGTTGAATAATTAAGAAGATCTCAATTCATTCGAGATCCTAACTATCACTGAGCAACTAATGCTGCAGCAACAATCTGAACCTCGAATATATTTAGAAACATTGTAATTTCCCAAAACTGAGTGCTAAGAAAGAATAACTTTAACCCATAATCACATTTTATTTCAAGAGGGAATGCCGTTAATGGCGATCAACAACAAATTGGACTGAACACTAGAAACCAACATATGCACTATAACCTGCTGATCAGTCAGGAGATAGTGCGGATCTATACCCAACTGCATAGACCCAACCAACATATGGGGCACCCAGGCAACTATGGCCTAAAGGGTCCGGTCCATCTCCGGCCCATAGGATCCAGCTCATCACTGGTCCTCATAATAATCATCCAGCCCGTAGAGTATTTTGATATCAAATCATTCTGATTTCAAAACATCCCAAATTAGGGTTCGCAAATAACCCGAACGAATGGGTATTTGCTCAAGAGAGCAATCGAATTATAGGAACAAGAATTTAAAAGAACTGGCATAATAAGAGTAATTGCAGCGAAATATAAAACAGTTAACTATTCTGAACTTAGAATAGGAGAGAATAAATATTTGCAGTATTTAAGGAGAAAGGTTAGGAATACTTGCCTCAATTGAGAATCCCTCTGATCTTTAACTAGTTGACATATCACTCAGTCCTGTCGCCTCTGTACTACCCTTGACGAGCTACTTGACCTTTCTTATCATTTACCTTCTTAGGTTATCTTTATCCCAAATCCACTTGTTTCAGTATTACACGGAATCAGGCTTCACTTCTACCATCTCTATCTGGCTTTGAACGTCTCATACTATATGCATCTATCACAAATAATACTATTCAATGAACTGACAATATATAATTGACTAGTCTATACAATTATCCCTATCGTCTACCCGTCCGATAATAATAATATATATAAGAATCACATCTCATTCAGATAACATTCAAAAGACATGCTGACTCATTATTTGCATAATACATACACATAGGACAGGTAATCATACTATCCAGATAACACGTAATCATGTAATTCACGTAACATATAAGTTGAATCGTCAAAAGATAGGTCTCGATATGTTTAGAGTTGAAATTGGGTCAAAAAGAACATTTTATCAATCAATTACCGACTCAGGATGATTCGTGAAACAAACATCCTTTTAATATAAAAGAATTTAGGTCTTGAAAATATTTTTTAATAGAAGCAGAATATTTTTCTGAGTCTAGAGGCGTTCGTTTCGTATTAAACGGACGAACGGTTGATTTATTATGAATTAAACAAGATTTAATTAATTAATAATTAATTATAAATAATTAATTATAATTAAACAATCCTTAATTATATTTTTAAATAATTATTTAAGAAAAATCAAAGTCAACAATAATTTTTTTATAATTTTTGGAGTTAAAACGAAGAAGTTACGATTTATTGAAAATTATGTGATTAATTATTGAAATAATTAATCACTTAATAAATAAATAACTAATAAATAATTAATAGATAATTATTTACTAATTTAAAATAATTAATCCCTAATTATTAGGATTAATCACAATTTATTACAAATATTTACAACTCATCGTTATTTATTTGATTAGATCGATTATTTACAAATAATCAATCAACTTAATTAACTGATACGCTATTTATCGAATAACTACGAATTATTCAAATTATAAACCAACTCAACGATTAATCACTCGTATAAATACGAGCTACACACTATTCTCGAATACTACCGAATTAATATATTAATATCGGAATTTAAACGATTCGTTAATCAATTAATTATCGGTATTTAATTATACAATACAAATAATTACCGCAATATTATTCGAATAACTATTGCTCGAATAATAACTCTAATTATCGAATCACTACTCGTAATATTAACTAATTATTAGATTATTAACTACCTCACTTAATTATTTTTAATCCTTATTTACTAATTAATTACCTACTTATTAATTAATTACCCAATTATTAATTAATTAGATACTTAATAAATAATTAGATAAATAATTAAATAATTAAATAAATAAATAAATAAATAAATTCGAATTTATAATTTAATAAAATAATTTAGAAATTAATAATACTATTTTTCAGAATTTAAAACTAATTTTTATTTAATTATTAGAATTTTTTTAAAATCTGATTTTGATTTACTAAAATATAAATAAATAATTAATAAATCAAAAACACAATTCAGGGAATTGGTTTCAGGTTTTGGGGATCAAACCCGGGTCTTTTATAAACTGAAACGGGTTGGGAAATCGGTAACTGGGTCACCGAAGAACAGCAACCCAGTTCACCGGAGTTGTCGCCGGAATCTGGAAAATCCAGATTCCGTCGTCTTCTCCGGCGAACAATCGGAATCCGGCGAGCCTGCAGCACAATTCTGGCCAGCCCTGTTCTCCTCCAAAACGGTACCATTTTCATCCGTTTTTAACACTAACACGATCCAAATCATTACCACATCTCACAGACAACATCAACAATGACAATACAAAATCGATTTGTCGATTCCGGCGAATACCGAACCAACGCCGGCGAAAATCCGGCCAGACATCGATCCTACACGTTTCTACACCAAATTGATCAATTAATATGTCAAAACGATGCTGGGATTACATACAATCTAAACCCACTACTCAAATCAACAAACGATTAACAGCAAACCGAGGAAATCGAATCAAAAATTAAGAAAAACTAAAACTCGAACTTCACGAAATCGGAACTAAAATTAACAAAAATATATACCAAATTGATCCTTAGAACTCCAGGAACGATAATCAACCATCCAAAACATCAAACAATCCCTTAAACTTAAAAACCGAATTTAACTAATAAAATTGAAAAATCGAAATTATTATATAATTAACCTCTGTTGATGATATAGGTACGAACAGATATCTCTCATCAAGGGCTTCACAACGGTTACAAATACTTATGATTTGGTGTTTAATATCACCTTCAAATTTGGGTTTGATTCTCAGAACTTTTCAAGAACACCAAGAACACATATTCAAGAAATTTTCAGAAATTAAAACCTTAATTACTACATGATTTCGAACTCTATTTTTGAAGTATAATATACCAAATCGACCAGAAAAAACATGCTCTACAACATGGAAGCATCAAATCATATCAACAACATCAAGAACAAAAATTCGTAATTTAATTATCAAATAATTCGAATATAAATAATTAAATAAGAAAATTACTATGATTTCTGGAAAGAAACTGATGATTGATTCAGATAGAGGATTCCGAGAGCTTCGTTTTGATATGCTGCACGCCCGAATCGGAGTTCGATAACGCCTTCGTTCGTGTGTTTGATTCCCGGGAACGTATCGGTTTTTCTCGGGTTTTCTCTGTATTTTCGATATTTTAACTGGTTGTAAATGAATAAACGGAATAAACGAAATAAGAAATAGGCTATTTATATTTATGGAATATTGGATCGTTCTGGATCGTTTTGGATCATTAAATTAGTTGCTTAGCCGCTAAGTAACTGCAATAACGATCCGATTTGATACCAAAATTGGATAATTATCCAAACCGGGCTTTTTATAAAATACTTTATACGAAAATAATGTAATAATATCCCGTCTTTTGAAAATACGGGTTTCGTTGATTCACCGAAATGATTATCGTATCGAAAAACTTGCGCCGGGCCGCGCACAGGTTAAACCGTAATCCGGATTGAAAAAGTCAAAACACGGAAAATGTCCGGAATTACCAGATTAGGTTAGGAAGGAGTTTTCGGAAGAGTTTCGGGTTGTAAAAACGTAAAAATGATTGAAGTCGGACGATTCCCGGCTTTATAAAATAATTTTGTAATTATTCAGAAAATAATTAATAATTTCATAAATTATTATAAAACCATCTAATACTCCAAAAATTTCCAGAAAAATACCTTAATTATCTATATTTTATTCTGGACATATTAAAATTAACATACTCACATTTTATTACATACAAACATCCAAATATTATTATCAAACACCAGATAATTCACCAAAAATTCATATAACATTCACATAATAATCATATATTGATATAAATAATTATACGATATTTTCCGGATGTTACATAATTCATTTATGTGTTTACTGGTTTTACGATGATAACATGTATACAATATTCCATGACTGTTATTTATGCGATTTTGTATGTTTTACATGTTGTCATGTTTATATATGCGTATGTATATATATGTTTTGAATATATAGTATTCATGAGAGTTGTATAATCATATGATGATTATATAATCCGTATATATACTGATATATACATGTTTTGTGTTTGTTCTTATTATAAGAATCGTATTTGATACGATTCTGAATCGGATACAGCGGATTTGCTGAAATCTGTGTCTGGTGTCTGATTTTGGCGAATGAATATGCTTTTTTCATATGAAATCGAGCGTCTGAACGTAACTGATAGAAAAATCTATCAACAACTGATCTGTAAGGCGTTTGACGTCGTTTAGGCCCTTTAATCTGCGATTTAATGTTATCAGATTTAATTTCGAATTTTCTGATTTTTTCATAATTTGGTTTTTATGATTAGATCATGATGGGTATGATATGTTAAGATCAGGTTATGTGTTTTAACATGTTATTTTGTGTTAATTGAGCATGGTGGATGGTTACGGCTTATGACCTTAGGTTAATGGTTTTGGTTTTTCAAATGCGGCTTGCATGTCATTTAATCTTGTAATTATTAAATCTCGAATGAAACTCGAGTTCTTCTTGTAAGTTCATTAGATTAGTTTTCATATTTCATTCTTGTAATGTACATGAAGACATGAAGATTTAAAGATCAAGGGTAATCCCACACGGAGGCCATCCAAGGAAGCAATACAAGAAAGAAGACATGTAATAGTTAGCCTGTATTTATTTTCCACCTTAGATTGACCTAGATCTTTGTCATTAGCTTGATAAAGATTATAAAGGATGAAGCCATAACCAACCACATTTATTTATTGCACTTTACATATATATGCGCATATGATGAATGTATGTGTAGAGTAGTTTATAAAGATGCATGCTTAATTAGATTAAGGATGTATGTATTAGATACGACACCCATGTCATGCTTGCTAAACAAGATAAAATCTGTAATGACTCAAGATTTTAAAATGAACAAACGATTATGAGATTCTCGTGTTTATGAAATATGGAATAAAATACAAATTTTCTTTGTTTCTGACATGGGGCGATTTTGTCAAAAGTGAGTTCATTGAACTTGTAAGGTTGTGGGTTTTAAGCGAGACCGTTGTGACTCCCTCACTACCTGGAAATCAAACCATTGACGAATATTGATTTGAAGTATTTTATTCAAGGAAAAATTGGGATTTTCTTTATGATGGGATTATGATCGTTTTAAAATTAACAAAACCCTAAAGTTAAAATTAAGTTGATCACATGCCTTCCAATGAGTCCAATGCGTTAACCCCTAGATCGACCAGGAGTGGGTTCGCCAAAGCAAAGTACTCCTATCTATCGTGGAAGATGTGTTGAAGTATATTGATACTTTTGATTATTGGGTTTGACTTAACTAAGTTATCACAATAGGATTGTGAACTTAGAGGCATAGAGTTTGGCGAGATTTATTAGATAAATATGAACAAATGTTATTCAACCAAGCTATCCAAGAGTTATATAGTTGATATAATTGACAAATGTTGTCTACCTAAATAATCATGTTTTAAGAGAAAAGCCAAAGCTGACCTAACGCGTGGTGAAATATGGATCTTGGCTCACTAGAAAGGATATATGATAGGGAATAAATAAATCCTGATTATGTAGTTAATGTTGCATTAATTACACATGATTTGGCTACAAGGCTCAATAAGAAGATGTATGACATTCAGACCAAAAAGGTTAACGCATTGATCAGACCTGATGGAACAAAGAAGGCCCAAAACCCTGAATATTAATTAAATTCGTAATTAATTATTAAGCATAAGTCAGCTGATAAGATGAATCCTAGTGGAGAAATAAATCCTTTTAGATTATCCTCCAAGGAACCTGGTGGGATAAGGAATTAGCTTCCTACCTCTTAGGACTCCAAAGTCCATTCTAATTCTGAGACTTGCCCACCAAGTCTCCTAACCCAATTCCAATTCAAGGACTCCCAACATCTATATAAGGGGCCTCACCCCACAAACCAGAACTACATTTTTTGACTTGATCATTGGCAATCAGCAAGGTATGTAAGCATCTTGTCAAGGCAGATTGAGTCACGAAACACAAGAGCAGTCAAATCGAGCCTCGAAGCTCACGTTCCTTAGTGATAAACACAGTAATTATTATACCTTAGTTTTTGATCCATAACATTTGACCCCGTCTGTGGGAAAGCACAACAACAACCATGGCGAGAACATGGAGAACAAGCAGCGTCCTTGAAGGAGAAACACCCGCAGGGACAACCCAAACGATTTCGTCAACCGTGGAGGTACCTCCGTATTCAACCTATATCATCACTCAAGGAGGAGCCCAGGTAGGGGCAACTGAACCTCAACCTCCAGGGACGATTCCCCCGGCTCCTCAAGGTACAAATCCCCAACTTCAACAACTACATACACCTGTGAATTCTCGACCCATTGGGTACGAGTATTTAAATATTGTAACCACTAACCCCCCTAATGGGATGCTCTTTTACCCCGAGGTTGGAGGAAGTGGACATGCTGGACAGAGGGAAGCATGAGGGCAAACACCCCCCTTACATACAAGGTTTGGCTCATATCCCGGAGGATCAGGAATTTTCTGGTCTTATACTGAGAGAGATTCTAAATCTTCGATTGACGAAGTGGCCCCAAGAAGGAGACGTGCTGGAAAAGAGCCGATGGCTGATGGTAACCAATGACCTAGGAGCACCCGAGGGGTGAATCCCCAAGAAGTGCAGGAGAGAATCAAGGCCCATGAGGCTGAAATTCAAAGGATGAAGCGCGACTTGGAGGCGCACCAGGTTCCCAGGCCTCCATTACCACCTAGGGGGAGGAATCCTCCTCCAATAATAGACCTGAATGGTTCGTCACAAAGAAGGGCTGTAGTCCCAAGAGCTGATCCAAGCAATCTTCCTCCCCTTGGAGATCCTGATGATCCTACTCCACCATTCACTGAAGGGATAATGAATGCCCACATCTCAAGGAAGTTCAAGATGCCCACTATCAAAGCCTATGATGGCACGGGAGATCCCGCTAATCATGTCAGGACATTCTCCAATGCACTGTTATTGCAGCCCGTGAATGACGCTATTAAGTGTCGGGCTTTTCCTCAAACCCTGTCGGGTATGGCTCAAAGATGGTATAGTCGTTTGCCCCCGAACTCTATTGGGTCCTTCAGAGAATTAAGTCAGGCTTTTATTAAGCAGTTCATCAGTGGGAGAGTGCATGAGAAAAGTTCAGCATCCCTCATGAGCATTGTGCAGGGAGCGAAGGAATCCTTGAGAAACTACCTGAATCATTTCACGAAGGAGGCTTTAAAAGTCCCGTACCTTGATGATAAGGTAGCCATGATAGCACTGCAACAGGGAACTAGGGATGAGTTCTTCAAGATGTCCTTGGCCAAGCGCCCCCTGAAAGCATGTTGCAGCTCCAAGATAGGTCCGGGAAGTACATCAAGATGGAAGAAAGCATGAGGAAGACAGTAGTGAGCAACGAGCCCGCTGGAGGCAAGAAGCAGAAAAATGATCTGGAATATATCGCTAAGGACAAGTATCCTAGAACTGAGCAAAACCCCGATTCAACCCTAAGAAGGGAGGACCAGGGCAAAAGTTCGCTGATATGCTAAGCTGAATGCTCCTAGAAGCCAGATCTTGATGGAAATCGAGAAAGACCAGGATATTCGTTAACCTAAACCCTTGAAGGCAGATCCTGCCAAGCTAGACAAGAGCAAATATTATAGATTTCACAAAGATGTTGGTAATGACACCGATGAGTGTAGGCAACTGAAAGATGAAATAGAGTTCCTCGTTCGGAAAGGAAGATTGAACAAGTACATTGGGGAAGGAAGAGATAGGAATAACAATGGGAGAAAGAACTTTAAAGATCGTATGAGAGACCAAGACGATCAAGGGCGGAATCCCCAGCCTAGGGGACCAGTCATAAATGCAATCTTTGGAGGACCACGACCCCGAGGAACAGTGATAAACACGATTTTTGGAGGACCAACTGCTGCTGGATTATCCAAGAACTCCAGGAAAGCATATGCCAGGGAGGTTATGCATATTGTTGGAGAAGCCCCGAAGAGGGCCAGGACAGGAGTAACAATGGCTTTTGATGATTCTGACCTAGTGGGTGTGAAATTTCCTCATGACGACCCGCTGGTCATAACACCTATAATAGGAAACAGCCCGGTTAAGAGGGTCCTTATGGATAATAGTGCTTCATTGGATATCTTGCTCCATGACACCTTTTTAAGGATGGGTTATAATGACTCCCAATTGATCCCAACCGACATGCCAATATATGGATTTGCGGGAGTGGAGTGCCCCGGGGAAGGGATAATCAAGTTGCCAACAACCATAGGATAGGATCTAAGGCAAGCAACACAGATGTTGGACTTTGTGGTGGTGAAGGCTAGTTCAACTTACAATGCTATCATGGGGAGAACAGGGATACATGCCTTCAAAGCAGTCCCTTCTTCTTACCATTCAGTTATGAAATTTCCCACCCGGAATGGGATTGGAGAAGAGAGAGGAGATCAAAAAATGGCTAGAAGTTGTTATGTAGCCTCTCTGAGGGTATATGGAGTTGGGGAGCAAGTTCTGCCTATTCAAGATCTGGATATCCGGGAAAATGATGAGAAAAGAGGGAAGCCAGCAGAAGACTTGGTTTCAATTCCTTTAGCTCCCGAGGATCCTGAGAAGGTACTTTCACTGGAGCCACACTAGAGGAGCCCCTTAGAGGGAAGTTAGTGAAATTTTTGTAAGAAAATAGTGATGTATTTACATGGTCAGTAGCTGATATGCCAGGCATAGACCCAGAACTGATTACTCACAAGCTGAATGTAGATCCAAATCGGAAGACAGTGAAGCAAAAGAAAAGAAGTTTTGCTCCAGAGAGGCAAGAAGCTATAAAACAGGAAGTAGAGTAGCTCTTAGAGGCTGGTTTTATTGAGGAGATACAATTTCCAGAATTGTTAGCAAACCCTGTAATGGTGAAGAAAGCCCATGGAAAATGGAGGATGTGTGTGGACTTCACTGATCTGAATGACGCATGCCCTAAGGACTGTTTCCCGTTGCCAAGGATAGATACTCTGATAGATGCCACTGCTGGATATGAGATGCTGAGCTTCATGGATGGATTTAGTGGATACAATCAGATCAAGATGCACAAGGACGACATCCCAAAGGTATCATTCATCACTGACTTTGGTGTTTATTATTATCTTGTTATGGCATTTGGTCTCAAGAATGCAGGAGCCACCTATCAAAGGCTGGTAAATAAAATTTTTAAGGATCTTATTGGCAAGACCATGGAAGTTTATGTTGATGACATGTTAGTCAAGAGTCTAGTGAAGACTGACCATATAACCCATTTAAGGGAAGCTTTCGAGGTCCTGAGGTACCACAAGATGATGTTAAATCCTACAAAGTGTGCTTTCAGAGTAGGATCTGGAAAGTTTTTGGGATTGATGGTCTCCAAGAGAGGAATTGAGGCCAATCCCGATAAAATAAAGGCAATCCTGGACATGGAGCCCCCAAAAACTATCAAAGATGTTCAAAAGCTCACTGGAAGGGTTGCTGCATTGGGACGATTCATCTCAAAGTCTGGAGACAAGTGTTTGTCATTCTTCAAGTCTTTAAAGAAGGTTAAGGATTTTTTATGGAGTGAGGAAAGCCAGAATGCATTCGAAGAATTAAAGAAATATATAGGCCCAGGCCCCGTTGTTGGCAAAGCCAGCTTTGAATGAAGTTTTATACTTGTACTTGGCCGTTTCAGAGAATGCCTTGAGCGCTGTATTGGTTAAGGAGGAACTAAAAATCCAGAAACCCATATACTATATTAGCAAAATTCTGCATGGAGCTGAGTTGAATTATTCAACTATTGAGAAGTTTGCTTTAGCCTTGGTAATGGCTTCGAGAAAGTTGTGTCCTTACTTCCAGGCTCATAAGATTGAGGTGCTAACAAATCAACCCCTGAGAAATATCATTCATAGTCCCAAGGCTAGTGGGAGTTTGATCAAGTTGGCAATAGAGCTGGGAGAATTCGACATCAAGTATAAGCCACGAACGGCAATAAAAGCCCAGGCATTGGCTGACTTCGTGTTGGCATGTACCATACCCAACCAAGAAGTCGGGGGGCGGGAAGATACCATACCTCAAGACAAGGAAGTTGATAAGGGGGACAAAGAAAAGGATGATAAGGAGAAGGAATATTGGGTTCTCCATTTTGATGGAGCATCAAAAACAAATTCAAGTGGAGCAGGGTTAGTTTTACAAAGCCCTGATGGGTTCTTGATTGAATATGCTATGAAGTTAGACTTTGCAACCACAAACAATGAGGCAGAATATGAAGCTTTAATAGCTGGCCTCGGCCTAGCAGGGACACTGAGAGTCAAGAACTTGAAGGTTTTGTGGAGACTCGAAGTTGGTCATATCCCAAGTAAAGGGAAAGTTTGAGGTAAGGGATGATACAATGGCTAAGTACGTCCGCCTAGTAAGGGCTGTGATGACCCAATTCGATGAATGCCATGTTGAGCACATTCCAAGGGAGGAAAATGCTAAGGCAGATGCATTATCAAAGTTTGCTTCATCTAAGATAGAGGAAAGTTCAGGAAGTGTATACTTCTGCATTTGGAAGACACGGAACATTGATGTTAAGCTTGTAGCTCCTATAGGTCTGGGGACGTCATGGATAGATCCCATCAAGACCCATATTCAAACTGGTTGGTTGCCAAATGATGCTACTGAAGCACGGAAGTTGGTTGTTCGAGCACTAAGGTACTCCTTGATAGATGGGATTTTGTACAAAAGATCTTATGTAGTTCCTTACTTAAGATGTCTCAGGCCCGATGAGGCACGCTTGGCTCTAGAAGAAGTGCATGAAGGTATCTGTGGGCAACACTTGGGGGGCAGAGCACTAGCTTATAAGATAACCCGTTTAGGCTTCTATTGGCCAGAAATGATGGCCGATGCCAAGGAGTATGTGAAGAAGTGTGACCGTTGTCAGAAGCATGCACCTGTCGTTAGACAACCCCCCGAGATGCTGACCTCCATCAACTCACCCATCCCCTTTGCTATGTAGGGAATGGATATACTTGGGCCTTTCCCCATGGCCATGACACAAAGGAAATTCCTGATTGTAGCCATTGATTATTTTACTAAGTGGATTGAAGCCAAGCCTTTGGCCAAAATCACAACTAAGCAGGTTGCACAATTCCTGTGGGAAAATATCATGTGCCGGTATGGAATTCCCCGCATCCTAGTCACTGACAATGGAACGCAGTTCAATAATGAGGAATTCAAGAAGTATTGTGAGGAGAATGAAATTGAATTACGTTTCACCTTTGTGGCTCACCCGCAAGCCAATGGGCAAGCAGAAGTTGCGAATTGAATAATCCTGGATAGACTAAAGAAGAGGATAGAGAAGTCGAGGTATAATTGGGTGGATGAAATACTCCCAATACTATGGGCCTATAGGACTACCTGTAGAGTCACGACTGGAGCAACTCCCTTCATGTTAGCATATGGGGCAGAAGCGGTTGTTCCTGTAGAAATATCACATTCCTCTCCCAGGATTCAAGCTTTCAACGCTGAGGAAAATGAGGAAAGGCAAAGGTTAGCCCTAGATCTAATTGATGAAGTGTGAGATGAGGCACATGTGAAGATAGTGGAATATCATAAAAAGGTTTCGTTCTACTACAACCTAAGGGTTAAAGAAAGGTTCTTCAAACAGGGTGACTTAGTCTTGAGGAAGGTGGAAGCTTCTGGTGTAGGGCAGAAAGGGAAGCTTGCCCCAAATTGGGAAGGGCCATACAAGGTCAAGAGTGTTCAGGGTAGAGGAACCTACAAGCTTGAGACTATGGATGGTTTTGAAGTCCCGAGAACTTCGCATGCACAAAAACTAAAAATTTACTATGTTTGAAATGGTTGAGCGCAATTCTCACTTGTCCAGTGACAAGTAGGTTGAAAAGCATCTTGAAGCTTTGCTTGCTTAGGATTTACATATTGTAGTTTTGTTTTGAGGTTTATTAAGATTGGTGTAAGGGATGAATCCCAACAATTTGTGAAATTCAGAAAGTTTTCAAAATATGTTCCAGTAACAAGACAAGTAAACTAAATGCATAAGGTGAAAGCATAAAGTTCAATAAATAAAACTGGTTCGAATAAATGATACAAAGTCTGATAAACAAAGTCTCGAAGACAAGATAAAATAGATAAGTCGCGCAGGGCTGGAAAAGCTCTAAGGAGAAGAGGTGCCCTCGACATCCATATCATCATCTCCTCCGCTCTTACTAGAAGTCTCTGTCGTATCGGAGGAGGAAGAGCTATCATCCACAGCAGGCCTGGAAGATGACTCGGGAGGAGGAAGAAGCGGGTCATGAGGGATACGATCTGAGACACCTACTCGGTTACGAAACCTCTTCAGCAAAGCCGCATCATCAGGGCAGACATAGTCCGCCGGGTTAATATCAGGACATGCCACGTTCACGGTCCCAAGGGTCGTGTCCCAGCCAGTCCTAAAAAACCCACCCTCATGGACTGGGTAAACTCCTCCGAGTTCAAGTAGTTATCAATCGCCTTATCTTTCTCGGCCCGTAGAACCACCAGCTCAATGTTGGACTCTCTGAGCTCCTCCTCCATACGCTTCAACTTCCGCTCCAAAGCGGCGTACTTCTTCTGTTTCTTCCTGAGGGCATTATCCGCTTTATCTGAAGCCCTCTTCCAGGATTCAGCTTGCCTCACAGCACCTTGAAAGTAGGCATTAGACTGAAATGAAATAATAAACAGAAATGTAAGGCAAGTGAATGCTAAAAGAAAAAAGAGTACAAACGTAAGAAAGAAAAATTTCAAGAAATAATCATACTGAGGCTAAGGACTGAGCTCCCATGAGCTTTATCCTCTCCAAGTCAAGAGTAGACACCACATCGGTGAAGTCCTTGGGAGTTACGTCATGGTAAGACCAATCCCAGGCGTGCTTCGTGGATCCAACCACAGTATCCTCTCGGCGGAATCCCCAGAGTGGCTGAAAGGCGCTCATAACAGCAGAGACAGGAGCAGCAGTAGTGATAGGGGCACTGTGGCCCTCAGCTCCCTCTGCTGGAACCTCCACCATGGGCTCCTTTTGCTTCCGTAGGAAGCTAGGCTCCGTAGTCTTTCCTCGAGTATCCAGGCCCGCAAGACGAGCCTTCTTCATCCTGGCAGTCTCCTCAACGAGGGGCACATTATCCTCGTTGATCTCCTTAGCAGCTGAAAAACAAGAGAAAAAACAAAATAAGTGGTGTCAATAATGCATAAAAGAAAATTAAAATGAGAAGGGAAGGGAAGAAAAATACCATGTTGAGAAACAGAGGATAGCCCCACGTGGATGAGGGAGAACTCCTCTAAAAGAGTCCAGCTGATAGTGGCACCATCATCCCGAGTAAGCTCATCATAAATGATAGTTTCCTCGGGGGTTAAGTGAATGTATTTGAGGCTACCATCACTAACCTTCCCGAAGGAAGATCTGAAGAGGGTGCCCCAGTCACCATTCTCCCACCTTAACTCGATAAAATTGTTCCTCCAATTTTGCTTATTGTCGGGAATGGAGGCATTGTTAAAAATATGCTTACACTTGGGCCTTTGTTTAACGTAGACCCAACCACAATTACCAGAAGAACTGTTGTAACATTGAAAAACCTTCATAAAAACAGCTACGGATTAGGGAAAACCTCCCCTAAGACAACAAACCATGAAACATAAAATGTTCTTCCAAGCGTTTGAAGGAAGTTGACATGGGTTAATTTGCAAATCATCTAGGAGGTGAGGAATGAAAGGGTGAAAAGGAAACCTAAGCCCCGCATCAAGGGCATCTATGTAAATGAAAAGAGTATCGGGTTTCCAGTGGCAAGTACGGCCGCCACTAGAAACTGGAACTAGCCTAAGGGGAGGACGAACATTATAACGTGTGTTTAACTTATCGTAATCAATATTGTGCCATGTGTTGCAATGCAGTTGAGGGATATTCATCCCCCCTAGTGTTAATCATATCTATCAAAGACAAGTAAGAAGAGCGGATTTCGACACCCTTACCTCGTTTTAAAGCTGAGGTATCTTGGCCGCTCTTTCGGAATTCTTGTCAGTCATTGATGGAGCTTGGAAGGCCCTGGAAAACCTTAGATGAAAAAAGAGGCCGGAAAAGGCTAAGAAAGTTGCTGGAAAAGCTTCTAAGGGAGGAGAGTTGAGAGAGGAGAATGTTAGAGTATTTGGAAAGAGAAATGAGAAGTGGAGAATGATAAGTGTGAATGAAAACACACTCCTCCCACATAAGCGAAAAAACGGCAAGTTGGGCCTGAAAAAGCCCATTTGGGCCCAAAGAATGGAGGAATCTGGAATGTTCCGGAAAATCTTGGAAAGTTTTTAAGAAAATTCTGATATTATTTGGAAAAATATGGAAGAATCCGTAAATTCCAGAATATTCTGGAAGTTGGACTTAAGGATTAAGGCCCAACCTAAGTTTAAATGGGCATGTGGATGTGAAAAGCCCTGTAAGGGTTTATGACTGAAAATTCTTAAACCCAAACCTTTTGGGCCTAAAAATTATATATCAAGCCCAGTGAAGGGCCCAAATATTTAAATTAAAGGAAAACCAGTCAAAAAGGCCCAAAAAGATGGGCCCAAGGATAAGCCCAGTAAAGGGTTGGGCCAAGAGAAAAAGCCCAGGAAATTAGGGATTTTTATTCAAAATAATATCTGACCTAATTCGACCAGGATTAATACTATGATTTTGGTCGAATGATTGAGGTCGAGAATGCCTTCGACCAAAATTACGAAAAGAGGCTAATTCGGTCAAGAAAATCAAGATCCTGACCGAAAATAGGTCAGAATTCTAATTGAAAAATCCTGACCCAACAATAAAGTTTTTCGACCTGAGAATAGCATGGATTCCTGATCGAATGATTCTTGCTCGAAAATCTGTCGACCTGGGCTTAAAAGAGGGCTAATTCGGTCAATAATATAGATCCTGACCGAAAGGCAGATTCCTGATCGAACAAAAATAAAATATAAGGTGAAAATCCTGGCCGAATTTTGACCAGGATTTCTGCTCAAAGTACTCATCCTCGAAACCCTGTCGACCAGGGCAAATAGAAGGCTAATTCGACCAGGATCCTGGTCGAGCAAGATTCCTGGTCCAACCAGGTATAAAAAAAAGAGGAGAAAAAGAGAAAAAGAAAAGAAGAAAAAAATGAGGGAAGAAAAATCCTGAAAAAATAAGAAAATCAAGGAAATTCCTTATAATATTTTCAAAAAATATAATTATTTTCAGAAAATGAGGAATAAATCCAGAAAATCAAGGAAAAATACCAGAATTAAGGGAAAAAAATCCATAAAATTCAGGAAAAATCCCAGAATTAAGGGAAAATCCAGAAAATCAAGGAAAAATCCCATAATTAAGGGAAAAATCCAGAAAATTAAAGGAAAATCCCAGAATTAAGGGAAAATTCCAGAAAATTAAGGGAAAAATCCCAGAGTTCAGAAAAAAATCCTGGAAATTAAGATAAATTCCTAAATAATAGGGATTAAAGCAAATCAATGTAAATGTTTAGGTCGCTCCACACTTTACGCAAAAAGATACCTTGAAAGGGAACGAATGAACTTAACTTCTACGAAACCTAGTCATTGTTTCCCAAAATTTGGGGGGAAATGATAGGGAATAAATAAATCTTGATTACGTAGTTAATGTTGCATTAATTACACATGATTTGGGCTACAAGGCCCAATAAGAAGATGTATGACATTCAGACCAAAAAGGTTAACACATTGATCAGACCTGATGGAACAAAGAAGGCCCAAAACCCTGAATATTAATTAAATTCGTAATTAATTAATAAGGGATAAGTCAGCTGATAAGATGAATCCTAGTGGAGAAATAAATCCTTGTAGATTGTCCTCCAAGGAACCTGGTGGGATAAGGAATTAGCTTCCTACCTCTTAGGACTGCAAAGTCCATTCTAATTCGGAGACTTGCCCACCAAGTCTCCTAACCCAAGTCCAATTCAAGGACTAACAACATCTATATAAGGGGCCTCACCCCACAAATCAGAACTACGTTTTTTGACTTGATTCTTGGCAATCAGCAAGGTACATAGGCATCTTGTCAAGGCAGATTGAGTCACGAAACACAAGAGCAGTCAAATCGAGCCTCGAAGCTCATGTTCCTTAGTGATAAACACAGCAATTATTATACCTTAGTTTTTGATCCATAACAATATAGAAGATATTTTTTCTGAATTAATAGTTAGGGCTATTGATTTGATAAAAATAGTGGGAGATATATATTGTGAATATATAATGAATAATCACTTGAACATAATTTAATGATCATCTGTAGACTAAGTCATTTTATGCACTTTAATATTATAGATATCAAATGACAAATAACACAAATAAGTTCTCTATGAAATAGTCCTTGAGAAGGACAAGCAGACATGAAATAATTTTCTCAATTGACATGGGAACTTAAAGATTGTCCTTAGGTTCAAGGATGTCACTCAAACCCCTCCCTTATTTCTTCTAGCTGAAAATGAAACATGTGCTGAACAAAATGCTTACCAGAAGAAAATTGATTATGTAACTGATGTTTCATGTCTCATGCTTGTAATTATGAGTGCTGGGCTTTAGAAGCAACAAGAGCATAATGATGCTTATGATATGATTGAGCACCTTCAAAGGATGTTTGAAGGATAGGCTCATCAGAAAGATTTGATAATAATAAGGCACCATATTTTTGCATTAATGGGAGAATGATATCCGGTTGGACCACATGTTCTAAAGATGATAGGTATATGTACCTTGATATTTTGGGTTTCAAGAATAGTCTAGAGACTCAGCTTGATTTGATCAAACAATCTTTGCAAAACTTTTATTCATAGTTTGTTAAGAACAAAAGGAATGAGATAATAGAACATTCACTAAGTTGTTAAGTATAATGCATGGGAAATATTATGTACTTATTTTTATCAATAAATTATTATTATGTGATTTTATGTGAATTTTGGTGAATTGTTTGATAATTGATAATAATATTTGGATGTTTAATTCTGATAAAATTTAGATATTTTAATTTTTAATTATCCAGAATTAAATCTAGATAATTTTGGTATTTTTCTGGTAATTTTCGGATTATTATATGATTTTATAAGAATTTATAGGAGTAATAATGGTTATTTTTACATAAATATAAAATTATTTTTTTAGAATCAGAAATCATTCCACTTCAATCATTTTTGCGTTTTTATAACCCGGAACTCTTCCGAAAACTCCTTCCTAACTTAATCTGATAATTCTGAACACTTTCTGTGTTTTGATTTCTTCGATCCGGGGTACGGTTTGACCTGTACGAGTCCCGGTGTGAAATTTTCGATACGTAAATCATTTTATATATCAATAAGAATCCATATTCTCAAAAGGCGAGACATTATTACCTTATGTTTGTATAAAGTGTTTTATAAGAGACTCTGTTTTGATAATTATCCAAATCGGGTATCAAAATTGTATCGTTATGTAGTTACTTAGCGGCTAAGTAACCTATTTTCGGATCCAATATGTAAATGTAACTATCGAATTATTAAGTAAACAAAATGTGTGGTGGTTCTGTCAGCTATGTGTTATTGTGGTATTAATTGTTTGTGATTGGTGGATGTGGAGGCTAATTTTTTGATTAATTATCGAGCTTTATGAACTGAATTCATTTTTAAAGTGATTTTATTGAATATTTATTCTCATAAATGCTAAAATTGCTCCTAAAATTATTTTTGTTGTTATATAATTTTGTTTATTATTTTTAGTAGTTTATAAAAATTTAGAAATCAATATTTTATTAATTATTTAATTTTAAATGACTTTCTGACTTCATTAAATTATAAAATCAATATTTAATTCCAGAATGTTTCAAAAATCATGAAAATTTTAGTTTATTAAGTTTGGAATATTCCGAGATTTTTAAAATTATTTTGATAATTTTTGGGATAAATTTCACATGTGCGTTGTTTCGTTTATTCATTAAAAACAGGTATAAATTGTGTTTCAACAATTATTTTAAAATTTTGAAAATCCTAATTTTATTAACTTTTAATTATTTGTGATATTTTATAAAATATTTTATTAATATTCGAGTTTTAATTACTCGGAAATTGCTCATT
Source organism: Apium graveolens (assembly GCF_009905375.1). Lineage (NCBI taxonomy): Eukaryota > Viridiplantae > Streptophyta > Magnoliopsida > Apiales > Apiaceae > Apium > Apium graveolens. Next base: position 153,307,396 of record NC_133655.1, read on the forward strand.
AAAACCAAATTGCGGGTCAGATAAAATGTTGTTGCGAGGTTTATGTGGCAAATAATAAAAATTAAAAGGGGCATATTCTAATCAGTTATTGTTAGGTCACACTTTCACTGTAGAGGGGGTGAATACAGTGTTTATTACAATCAAATCAAACTTCAAGAACTTATGTAACAGAAAACAAACTTTATTTAAACAATAAACTCTGTTACAATCTGGAACTGTTATCTCTCAGTGATGAACAAAATATCACGAGAGCTGCTAGGGTTATAATAAATAATATTCTCGATAATGATAACACTTATAGTGTAAACCCTATGTCTGTGTTTATATACTACACAGTTACAAGATAATCGCTAATTGATATGGAATATAATTCTGCTTCCTAAAATATATCAATCAGATATCTTCTATTCCAAGTATTCCATTCTTCACAGAATTCCTTCTTCATGCATATCTCTTCTTATGTTTATCTTGATCTTCTTAACTTTAATCAGCTACTGTCCTTATCTGATCGTCCTTCAGCACTTAAGTTCTGATATCTATCTCCTGATAACATAAGTACTGATATCCCTTAAGTTCTGACTTCCAGTATAAGTACTGATCAGTTAAGTACTGATTTGTTCTGTTCAAATAAGATCTGAAATCTAAACATAAAACATATTAGCCATGACATTATCAAATATATCTAACAATCTCCCCCAACTTGTAAATTAACAAACTATACAAGTTTAACAGATATTTGATGATGTCAAAAACATTAAGTACAAATGCATGAGAAATAGACAAGATAACTACAACTTACAGTCCTTAAAGTTTTTACCAATTCAACTTCTGATAACAACTTCAATCTGTATAAATATCAGAATTTAAGCAGTTGTAGATCTTCGACTTGGCTTCATCATTTTCTGATCTCTCTGATGTCAGGAGTTGTTCTGAGATAATTCTTCAACAAACATTTCTCAGCATATCTGAGTTCATCAATCATTCTCCGTTTGACATCTTTAAGCTCTGCAGTATCTTCACCAGTTTGAAATATTGCAGCTCTGAGATCATTAATCTTTGCTTTTCTCAACTCCCGATCTAGTCTTATGACATAAGCTTTGTTAGACTCTAGATTGAATTCAAGCCCCTTAATACCAAGATATGTTCTGATCTGTGCAGTATTAGGCTTCATATCAACAATATCACCATTGTGATTTCTGTACTTTGGAACATATCTGCTGTCAGACTTAACAGAGTAAAGTCTTTTCTGTCTCTGAATCTGTTCCTTTAAGTAGTTTGCAGCAGTCTCTGTTATTCTGTCATCCACTTGAAGTAAGAATAATACATGCTCCAATTCTTCAAAATACTTCAATGGAATGGCATTTTGTCTTATATGATAAACCCTACCATCTGTCATGAAATACAACATGATGTATTCTTTCAAGTAGGTATGGTAAACCATCTGTACAGATTCTAGTTGATTTAATCTCTCAGGAGTTGCTCCAATACCTGGTTCACTCAAGGAAGTTGGATCATCGGTAGTGTTGTGTACTCTTCTTTCATCAGCACTTCCCAATCCAGTTTTATCTCTAGCTTCCTTTCCAGTAACTACTCTTGCTTCAAAACCACTTGAAGTAGTCTTCAAAGATTGAGTCTGTTTTGCTTTAGTGAATCCTGGTAGGAGTGTTTTAGATTTATTTTCTGATATCAAGTTAACTTGAGCACTGTCAGAGGTTACTTGCTTCTTCTGAATATCAGAACTTACAATTTCTTGACTCTGAATAACTTGAGCCATGTCAGAGGTTGTTTTAAGAACTTTTCTTGAAGTCAGAGCAAGATTATCTTTTCCATCAGTAATTTCTTCTTCATCAGGAGGTACATAAGGCTTGATAGGTTCACCAACCTTTTCTTTACCCTTGGATCTTGGATCTATCTGTGGTTGTGATCTAGCCAAAGTTTCTTCAGTATGTATCCTTTCTTTGATCACAATGCCTTTAGGTTTTGGAAGTAACTTTTTACCAGAAGCTTCAGATTTAGATGTGACTTTCTCTGATTTAAGTCTGGCTTCTTCTTCCTTTAAACTTTCCAAGTCCATCCCTGGATTTTCTTGAAGAAATAACTGTCTTGACATTTCCTCATCAAGATCTAGAAGTTCATCAGAACTTATCCTTTTACCAGCAGCAGAACTTATTCTTTTCCCAGTATCAGAACTTGTTCTGTGACTAGCTTGTCTTGATGTAAACCTTCTACCTTGACTATGACCTCCACCCATTCCAGAGTTTCCTTGGTCATCTTTTCCATCATCCTTTCCTTGCAGTGACTTGTTGGTTTTGCATTTGGACTTAATTACCTTCTCCCCCTTTTTGGCATCAGCAGGTAATAAAAGAGAGATAAGTAGTTCCACTGAGGTCTGGATTTCAGTAAGTTGTGATTGTTGAGAAGCTTGATTTGTCAGAATTTGATCAATCTGAGCTTGTTGCTTCTCTTGAGTTTTCTCAATATAAGCAACCCTGTCAATGGTAGGTTGGAAGAACTTTTTCTTATCAAGTTTCCAAACTTGTTCCTGTTTAATAAAGTTCTCCTGAATCTTGTGTAGCTCTGCATGAGTGTTGGAATGAAGACCTTGTAGATGTTTAGTACTCAATGCAGTGACTCTAAGCTGGATTTTAAAATCATCAGAATGTAACATTTCATCAGCTTTAGTCAAGTGCTCAGCAAGATGTAAAGCATTTGGAACACATGAAACTGAGTTCCATTCCTTAGTCCACTCCTGACCTGCAGGAGTTTCACTCCAAGGTACTGGTGCATCCCTGATAACAAACTCCTTTAGCAGTTCAGACTTAGGAAGAGTCAGTGGAGGAGTATGTCCTGAAGGACATGCTTCATCAGCATCTACAGTTGTAGCAGCTTCACCAGTATCTCCAACATTTGCAGCATCAGAACTTAAAGAATCAGTATCTTCTGATAAGACAACTGTATGAGTAGCAATGGAGGCTTCAACATCCTCTAATTGCTGATCTGATACTAAGTTCTGATCAACAGCCATATCCTGATGCTCACCTAAAATCTGATCATCATCTTGATGCAGAGAAGGTGTTAGTGATAACTCAGGAGTTTGAACAGCATCAGTAACAGGTGTTGTGGAAGGATTATTTGCTGTTGGAGCTTCTAAGAAAAGTATTTCAGGCACAACCAAGTTCTGAATATCAATTTCAGCACTTGTGCCTGGATCAACAAGAGATATAGAAGGTGAATTAGCCTTGTCAGATACAGGTTCCTGAGATGGAGTTGATGGAGAAGAAGTGACTGGAGCAAATTCCTTGTCTTGTGAGATCAGAGATTCCTGATCCCCTTCCTTAGCTGCTTCCTCCTCATCATCTGAAACTGGCCTCTGTGCCCTCTGTTTCTTGTACTTCCTTGTTGATTTGGATTCCTTGGGAGTTGCAGGAACCGTCATACGTCTAAGCCTCTTGAGAAGCCTAGAACCCCCAATTGCAGAATCCTTCTGAGAAGTTGCCTTCTCAGCTTCATCTATCATAGGTTCTGAAGAGGGAATCTGATCCTCAGAATCTGATTCATCTCTCAAAGTAATCCTCCTCTTCTTCTGAGATGTTTGAGGAACAGTCTTTGTTCTCTTTGGCTTAGAGGATGTAGGCTTCACAGTAGGTGCTGAAGAAGAAGGTTGAGCAGTCTGTGAAGTGGAGAGATAGAATTTGAGATAAGTTCTGAGGGTAGGTTGAGTAGAATGAGAGGTAGGGACTGAGGTTGATGGATTTTGGTTATGGTGAGTTGGTTGAACATTTGAGTAAACAGATTTGTAAGTAGCAGGATCAGCATTTACCATAATCTGTTTCACAGACTGAGGAATCTGTAATTGTCTCACCATTGATTTCTTTGTGTCAGCATTTATCAGGTCGTTAAAGTACCTTTTTGCAACCTTAAAAGGTGGGGTTTGAGTGCTGACTAACTGGGGTTCAGCAGTACAATACGTATAAATAAGTTGACAGAATCTAGCAAAATAAACAACATCTCGATCCTCTGTCATCCTATCCCCAACAAAACCAATTATTCCAGTTGCAAAATCAAAATGAGTTTGATGGATAATAGCATACCCGATGTGCTGACTCAGAATTGGGATGGCATCAAAATTTGAACACTTGTTGCCAAAAGCCTTGGTGATGCAAACGAAGAAGAAACTCCATTCTCTTCTGATATTAGCCCGTTTCAACTGTCCAAGTTTCGTCAGACTCTTTTCATATCCCAAATCAGTCATTAACCCCCGAAGGTCTGATTCCTCTGGTATAGAGAAGGTACAATCTTCTGGAAGATGTAATGCTCTTCGTACTGTACCAGGAGTGACTACATAGGAAGAATCACCCACTTGGAAGATAATACTGGGAGTTCCTCGTTTACCACCATCATCATAAACTCCAGTCCTCCAGAACCGCAGAACTTGTTGACTTGAAAATAATTCAGGCTGAGTTAAGGCGTACCCAACCTCACTATGTGCAAGAAGATCTTGCACAAAATGCAATTCAGATGGAGCTTCAGCATGATCAAGAATTGCAGCATAGTTGTTTGGAACAAACTTTGCTCCATCAATGATTAAATCCTTTGGTGCCATGTGAAAAAATATTGAAATTCAAGTATGCCTGTTAGGTGTGTGAGATAATGTCTGTATGAAAAACCAACGTGAGAAAGAATGAGAAAGAGAGTAAAAGTAAGAAGAGAGATAAAGTATAAAGAAAGTAAAAGATTAAAGAAATCTTCTCTCTGTTGTTCTTATACTCGAAGAAAAATGTTACCGTTGGACACCTGTCAGACATGCAGTAATAACGGATAGTTACTGGGCTCGAGAAAAAAGGAATGATTACTTATCCAGTTGCCTTGATTCAAGGAAAAACCATTTCAGTTATCAAGAGACACAGGTTTAATTCAAAATTGAAACCGTTAGCACTGATTGAATTGTTTTTCACTGCAACATTAATATTCTGAAAATGAATCATGTTAAAAATGACCGAGATAATTTCGATGAATAAGTGCTGACAAAGAATCAGAACTTAAATAAAGACAAAATTTAAATGGTCATCAGAATATCAAGCAGGATTTAACAACACAGATAAAATAACTCAGAGACAAAATCTTGAAGTAAAAACAGTTTTCATTAATATATCAAGTCAATACATATATGAAATAGAAATTACATCAATACAAGATTTTCCCTAAGCTTCTAATCCTAACGTCAACAGCTTTAGTCTTAGCTAAGAAGCCTGACAAAGCTGAGGATGAGGAAGAACAGGAAGAAGACGAGATTAAGTCATCCTCCTCTTCCTATCTTCGACAAACAAGATAGCGAGTCGAATGATTCGCTCTTGCTGACGGATAGCTTCCCGCCTTTCCTCCTCCAGGCGCTCCAGATGGCGATGGTAATCCATCTCGAAGAATAGAAGGTGAGCCAGCACCTCCTGTGGGACAGAGTCCCAGATCTCCTCAGGAATGGCTGTTATATGCCACTCCTGCTGCCACTCGGCACAACTGAGCTCCATTGTGAAGGTTTGTGTGTTCAAAAACATGTTGTATCGAACCATTGTGTTTTTGACAGAAGAAGGAGGATAAGTGTGTGAGAAGAATGTGATGGAAAGACTGATGTGAAGTGGTTGCATATATAGGCAAGAGAATGCCAAGAGACACAAAGATATTGAATGCAGACAGGTAGAATTAATTCTACCTCGTCTCCCTAGACCTTGAAAAAGAATAACAGTCATTGGAAAAGGAATGTGCACATGTAACAAGAGTGAACTGTTCAAGGACGAGTGCCATTATGTTTTAACCATAGACTATTAATCTTCCACTTCAACATTTCGAAATTAATCTGAGACTGTTACCAAATTTTACTCACAGATAAGTCAAGTAAAGGGTTAGACTGAAAAATCAGAACTTAGACCTATACCAGAACTTAACAGTCATCAGAACATAATGTCTTAACTCGAACAAGGAATATCTATCTTAGTAAATACTCATACAAGTTCTTAGTTATGAACGTCAGAACTTAATCATCAGAACGTGTAACTAGAACTTGTCCTCAGAATTTGTGCAAAAGTGACACAATGACTGTTGATCTAAAATAACATAGACCACCGCAGAAATTTCATCATTCATATGGAGTGATGTGTGTGTGCATTAAGCTAAATAACAGACAAAGAGTAAAGTCTGATCTACTTCAGTACATCTTAGAAATAAGTCATAATTAAAATTTTGCTAAAGAGCTGTCATTATCCTGAAACCTACTGATAAATGAGTTCATGCATGAGTTCACCTCTACTGTTTTTGTGCTAATTTTATGCATCTTTTGAAATTCTATTTTACAGAGGCTTCTCAGTGTAAGTGAGTCACGACTGTTTATCAGAATTTATGCTATTATCAGAGTATTTCTCCAGTAATCATAGAGTGTGAAAAGTCACCAAGAAAATATTTTGCTTTTCTAATGCATATTTACTTAATACCAGCAATGCACTTGGGTCGTCCCTTTCACATTTTTACTCTAGATCTCAAAGGAGTACCTGATATTATTCTTTGATTATTGTTCTTCTTCTTTTGATAAGTGAGGTTTATCAGCACTTAGTACATTCAGCAGTTTTACTAGAATCAGAACTTAAACAGATGAGTAGCATTATTCTAATTTGTGACTTAGTAATAAGATATACAAAGTAAACTTAACTAAGCTCAGTTATCAGAATTTGCTTGTGTCATAAGATTTCCACAGAAATAATTACTTCTTTCATGGGATCATTTGTTTATTGAAGATTAGTAGGTCAGTATCTAGCACAGTTATCCTCATAGGATTGAATAGTTACTGAGACAGACATATCACTTATCAGAGTTTAGAAACATATATCAGACAACAGTCAGTACTTAAAGACATTTATCAATTAATGCACAGAATATACAAAGAGATTAATTCTGTAAATACTGATCATAAAGTCTGATAACATAGAACAAGTTTAAGCAGATTTAGAGAAAGAACCTGAAATCATTCCAAGTTCATTTACCAATTTTGAAAAGGTAGCTTCACACAGTGGTTTTGTGAAGATATCTGCTACTTGTTGATCTGTGGGAACAAAATGCAATTCCACTGTACCTTCATCCACATGTTCCCTGATGAAATGGTACCTGATGCTGATGTGCTTTGTCATAGAGTGTTGAACTGGATTACCTGTCATAGCAATAGCACTTTGATTATCACAGTAAATAGGGATTTTGAAATACGTTAACCCATAATCTAGTAACTGATTCTTCATCCAGAGAATCTGTGCACAGCAGCTTCCTGCAGCAATATACTCTGCTTCTGCAGTTGATGTGGAAATTGACTTTTGTTTCTTGCTATACCAAGAAACCAACCTGCCTCCAAGAAATTGACAGCTACCACTTGTGCTTTTCCTGTCAATTTTGCAACCTGCAAAATCTGCATCTGAGTAACCTATTAATTTAAAATCTGATTCTCTAGGATACCATAATCCTAGATCAGCTGTTCCTTTAAGATACTTAAAGATTCTTTTTACAGCTGTTAAGTGAGGTTCTCTTGGATCTGCTTGAAATCTTGCACAAAGACAGGTAGCAAACATGATATCTGGTCTACTAGCAGTTAGATAGAGAAGTGAGCCAATCATACCTCTGTAATCAGTAATATCTACTGAATTACCAGTATCCTTATCCAGTTTTGTTGCAGTGGCCATGGGAGTGGATGTACTTGAACAGTCTTGCATTCCAAATTTTTTCAACAAGTTTCTGGTGTACTTAGATTGACAAATAAAAGTTCCTTCTTCACTCTGCTTGACTTGAAGGCCCAGAAAATAACTAAGTTCTCCCATCATACTCATCTGATATCTTGACTGCATTAGGTTGGCAAACTTTTTGCAAAGTTTGTCATTTGGAGACCCAAAAATAATATCATCAACATAAATCTGGATCAAAAGTAAGTCCTTGCCATGGTTGAGATAGAACAATGTTTTGTCAATAGTTCCTCTGTTGAATCCACTTTCCAGAAGAAACTGAGCTAAAGTCTTATACCATGCTCTAGGAGCTTGCTTAAGTCCATAAAGTGCTTTATCAAGCCTGTAGACATAATCTGGATGTTTGGAATCTACAAAGCCTGGAGGTTGTTCAACATATACTTCCTCTTCCAATTCTCCATTGAGAAAAGCACTTTTCACATCCATTTGAAAGACAGTAAACTTTTTGTGAGCAGCATAAGCCATGAATATCCTTATGGCTTCTAACCTAGCAACTGGAGCAAATGTTTCATCATAGTCAATTCCCTCCTGTTGAGAATATCCTTTTGCAACCAGCCTTGCCTTGTTCCTTACAATTATGCCATCACTGTCAGTTTTGTTTCTGAATACCCACTTTGTACCAACAACCGATCTATTCTTGGGTCTTGGCACTAAGGTCCAGACTTTGTTTCTTTCAAATTCATTCAACTCTTCCTGCATTTCTTGCACCCAATCAGCATCTTAAAGAGCTTCTTCCACTTTCTTTGGCTCAGACTGAGAGAGAAAAGAATTGTAAAGACATTCATTCGAAGTACCTGTTCTAGTTCTGACACCTGCCTCAGGATTTCCAATTATTAAATCAGGTGTATGTGATTTTGTCCACTTCCTTGCAGATGGAAGATTTTCTCTAGAACTGGATGCTCCCCCATGATTCATGCTGTCTTCGGTTTCATTTTCTGATGCTCCCCCTGAAACTATGCTCTCTGAGTTGGATCCTTCAGTATTTAGATTTTCAGCACTGTCAGTACTTGGCTTATCAGAACTTGACGAATCAGAATTTGAAGAGCCAGATGTATGTTCTGATGCTTCTTGAGATGTGATAATATCTTGAGTATGCTCCCCCTGCATTGGTGCATCTTCCTTTGACGTAGTCACCACAGTTTCAATAACATCAGAGTTTAATCCATCAGAATTTACAGTATCAGGACTTAGACTGTCAGGACTTGAGGTATCAGAATATGAATCTTCATTTTCAAATCTCAGCTTATCATGATCAATGCAATCTTCAAGTCCAGTGATCTTCTTGTCATCAAAAGAGACATTGATAGATTCCATGACCACTTTTGTTCTCAAATTATAGACTCTGAAGGCTTTTGTAGAAAGTGGATATCCTACAAAGATTCCCTCATCAGCTTTTAGATCAAACTTGGATAGCTGTTCAGGATGAGTCTTGAGAACAAAACACTTACATCCAAATACATGAAAGTATTTGAGATTTGGCTTCTTGTTCTTCACCATCTCATATGGTGTTTTTCCATGCTTGTTAATGAGTGTTGCATTTTGAGTAAAACAAGCAGTCTGCACAGCTTCAGCCCAGAAATAGGTTGGAAGCTTTGCTTCTTCAAGCATTGTTCGTGCAGCTTCAATTAGAGTTCTATTCTTCCTTTCAACAACTCCATTTTGCTGTGGAGTTCCAGGAGCAGAAAATTCCTGCTTTATTCCATGATTTTTGCAGAACTCTTCCATTATCAAATTCTTGAATTCAGTGCCATTATCACTCCTCAAAATTTTCACAGAATCTTTGATCAATTTATCCAGATGTTTGACATGATCAATCAGGATAGATGCAGTTTCACTTTTTGTGTGCAAGAAATACACCCATGTGTATCTGGTGAACTCATCTACTATGACCAACGCATATTTCTTCTTTGCAATAGACATGACATTCACTGGACCAAATAGATCAACATGAAGTAGATAATAAGGCTCAAAAATTGATGATTCAGTCTTGCTCTTGAACGAAGATTTTCTTTGTTTAGCCTTCTGACATGAGTCACAAAGACCATCAGGAACAAACACTGATTTTGGCAGTCCTCTCACAAGATCTTTCTTGATCAGTTCATTTATCTTGTTGAAGTTTAAATGAGAGAGTTTCTTGTGCCAATTCCAGCTTTCTTCAGTTGAGGCTCTACTCACTAAACAGATTGCAGAACCATCAGAACTTGTTGAAAGCTTAGCTTCATAAATGTTACCACGCCTGAATCCCTTCAGAACAATTTTTCCTTTAGATTTACTAACTATTTCACAATGTTCTGCAATGAAATCAACATGATAACCTCTGTCACAGATTTGACTTATACTCAGTAAGTTGTGTTTAAGTCCTGAGACCAGAGCTACATCTTTAATAATGACATTCCCAAGATTGATATTGCCATATCCCAAAGTTTTTCCAATGTTGCCATCTCCATAAGAAACACTTGGGCCAGCTTTCTCCACAAAGTCTGATAGCAGGGCCTTATTTCCAGTCATATGTCCTGAACATCCACTGTCCAGAACTAAAATATTTTTCCTGTTGCCCTGCAATCAAAAAGACCACTAATTATTAGTTTTAAGGACCCAGACTTGCTTGGATCCTTTGGCCTTTTTAGGTTTGTTAACATTTGCAGCGGATTTAACATCAGATTTTATGTTAACAGTTTTCTTATCAGAACTTATACTAGAAGGAACAACAGAAACTTTCTTTAAAGAAGGTTTTATTTGATAATAATCATAGTACAAACTATGATATTCCTTACAAGTATAAATGGAATGCCATAAACTACCACAATGAAAACAAGGATTTTGTGGTTTGTATCTAACAGACTGACTCTTAACTCCTGACTTTGTAGATAAGGAGTTAATATTCTTATTCTTCCTGCAAAAAGAAGCCAGATGGTTAGAACTTCCACAGTTATGGCATGCTTTCCTAGGAGCATCAGGAACAGATTTATAGTTATTGCTTTTATTCACACCTTCCTTTCCATTCCTGTTTTTCCTAGGTGATTTTACCTTGTTTGCATTCTTAACATCTTTCAGCTTATGCTTAAGCTGCTTCTTTGTCATTAAGCCTATGTTAACTTTAGCTGTCTTTTCCTGTTTTAGTTTGTCAGAAGCTAATTCCTTTTTAACTTCTGATTTCTCATTTTCGGATTTTTCAGTTACAAACTTAACAGGTTTTAACTTCGGCTTTTGCTTATCAACAGGCTTAATTTCTACAGTTCCTTTTTTATTTTCTCCATAGCCTAAGCCCTCTTTCCAGTTTCCACTGCTTAGCAAATTTTGAGTTGTTTTGCCAGAGTTAGTCCAAGTTCTGATAATCTCTCTCTCCTTTTCTAACTCAGTTTTTAGAGATTCATTCATTTTTAGCACTTCATCCCTAACATAAAAAGCATCATCTCTATCCTGCTGAGTTTGATGAAACATGACTAACTCTTTTTCTAAGAAATCATTTCTTTTCCTAAAAGCAAGATTTTCAGAAGTTAATCTTTCACATGTTAAAGTTTGATCTCTATAACTAACAAACATGGTTTTAAGATATCTTCTCAACTCATTAATATCATCAGTATGAAAAGCATAAGTAGTCTGAGGTACCTTTGTTTCAGCAGCTTTAGAACTGCTCTCAGAACTTGATTTATCAGCATTTGCCATCAATGCATAGTTCTCCTCACTTTCAGAGTCTGAGGTGTCTGTCCAGCTTTTCTGCTTTGTGACAAGAGCTTTGCCTTTGTCATTCTTGGTCTTCTTGCAATCAGGAGATATGTGGCCTTTCTCACCACAATTATAACATTTAACATTAGCGTAATCTCCTCTGTCAGACTTTCCTCCTCTTCCTTCAGATCTTCTGAAATTCTTCTTATCAGAACTTATGCCTTTCCTGGAAAACTTCTTTCCCTTCCTGAACTTCCTGTATGCAATCTTTGTGATTCCTTTCACCATAAGAGCACACAGCTTCATCATCTCCTCATCAGCATCAGTTTCAGGCAAGCTTTCAGAATCTGAGTCATCATCACTCTCAGAACTTGATGACTCAGTATCAGATTTTATGATAAGAGCTTTACCCTTATCTTTCTTTGAGGAAGGTGGTTTAGGGGATTCCTCTTCAACCTTGAGAGCAACTGTCCTTGACTTTCCTCCTTTCCTCTTCCTTCTTTGTTCCATCTCAAGTTCATGAGTCTTGAGCATTCCATAGATTTCATCAAGAGTTGTTTCATCAAGATTGTAGTTGTCTCTTATTGTTGTTGCCTTCAAATCCCAACATTCAGGAAGAGCTAACAGGAATTTGAGGTTTGTATCTTCAAGATCATACTCCTTATTTACTAATGACAAGTCATTCAAGAGTTTGACAAATCTATCATATACATCAGTCAATGACTCATTAGTCCTAGAGTCAAAGTGTTCATACTCTTGAGTGAGTATTGTCTTCCTGTTCTTCTTAACTGTTTCAGTTCCTTGACACCTTGTCTCCAGTGCATCCCATATCTCCTTAGCAGTCTTGCAGTTGATTACCCTGTTTGACATTACATTATCAATGGCACTATGCAATAAGTGACGTACCTTGGCATCCTTAGCAATAGATGCTATATCTTCAGCAGTGTAATCATTCTTTTCCTTTGGTACGGTCATTGCTGCTTCACCTGCAACTACAACAGCGAGCTTGGTAGGTTTGTGAGGCCCTTCCTTGATTCTATCAAGGTATTCTGGATCTGTTGCTTCCAGAAACATGGTCATCCTTACCTTCCATATGGGATATTCAGATGGTCTCAATATGGGAACTCTGATAGTCTCATATCGACTCTGAGTTGATGTCTTTGATGATTCCTCAGTTTTGGTAGGCTTAGTTGGAGTTTCTGTGTCAGACATGATTGTGTTTGGATCTTTAACTGTATGTGTGTTAACAGATAGCTCTGATACCACTTGTTAGGTCACACTTTCACTGTAGAGGGGGTGAATACAGTGTTTATTACAATCAAATCAAACTTCAAGAACTTATGTAACAGAAAACAAACTTTATTTAAACAATAAACTCTGTTACAATCTGGAACTGTTATCTCTCAGTGATGAACAAAATATCACGAGAGCTGCTAGGGTTATAATAAATAATATTCTCGATAATGATAACACTTATAGTGTAAACCCTATGTCTGTGTTTATATACTACACAGTTACAAGATAATCGCTAATTGATATGGAATATAATTCTGCTTCCTAAAATATATCAATCAGATATCTTCTATTCCAAGTATTCCATTCTTCACGGAATTCCTTCTTCATGCATATCTCTTCTTATGTTTATCTTGATCTTCTTAACTTTAATCAGCTACTGTCCTTATCTGATCGTCCTTCAGCACTTAAGTTCTGATATCTATCTCCTGATAACATAAGTACTGATATCCCTTAAGTTCTGACTTCCAGTATAAGTACTGATCAGTTAAGTACTGATTTGTTCTGTTCAAATAAGATCTGAAATCTAAACATAAAACATATTAGCCATGACATTATCAAATATATCTAACAGTTATAACCCGGTTCTTCCTCTCAATTTACAATCTCTCCTCCTCTCATGTATCTCTCTTTCTCGCGTGTCTCTCGAACTCTCTCCATCAATCTCTCTCGTTTTCTTCAATCTCTCTTTGTAATCTCTGTCTCTCTCTCTCTATTGTTTCTTCCCTTTCCGCTTCCCCTAATCCCGTTCGTTTCTTTTCTGTTTCGCTATGCTTCTCTTTTTCCGGTATGTTTTCGGCCGCCCTGTTCTTTCCGGCCATATGTGATTTCTGTGGTTTCGATTAATTGCTGGTTGTGCATATATATATATATATATATATATATATATATATATATATATATATTCGCGTGTGTATTTCAATTGTGTTTGCTGCTATTGTTGCCGCCTCCTCGGATTTTTCCGGCGAGGAGTGGCGGCGATATGGTAGTAGCGTGTGTTCGTATATTTCTGTTGACTGTGATTCTCTGTTCTTCCCTGTCCTGTTGTTGCTGTTTGTTTCCTGTTTCTGGCCGCGCGTGTGCGTCGGGGTCGGAGGTCCTGTGATTAAATTGTTTTACTGACATTTTAATTTCCCAATTAATTCATGAAAATAAATTATATTTTTGTGGGAATTATTACGATATATCGATGGAATTCGTGTCGGATGTCCGTAATAAACGGAAACCCGCGAATTTTATCATCGTCGGCGATGAGCTTGGCGAGCTGACGGTGGACCGTGATGATTTTAATCTGAGTCCTACGTTTATAAATGAAATAAAATTAATTCTTGAAATTAATTTCAAAACAAAATTTCGGATAAAAATATAAACAAAAACGTAAAAGTACGGATGATAATAATAAATAATTGAAATTGTAATGGTGTTTGGGATTGTACATCGGATTGGATGTTGTTGTTGTTGATTGTAATGGACGTCGAATTATTCGATGGGTAGGCCGATAAACAAAGGAGACGTTGCCCGATTTTCGGGAAAATTAATTCCGAAAATACGGGAACGTAACCTGTAATTGTCGGAAACGTCGAACGAGGATATAATTGAACTTTATGAAACCTATTTACGTGACGTGACAAGATATTTTGTGAATAATCGATTACCCTATTTTTTAAAACGACAAATATACGTATTTTCCGAAATTAAATACCGAACCGAGTTTCGAAGATGTGAACCATAATTGCTATGTGTATTTCGATAATACATATAAATATGAATTCGGTTATGAAATCGTATGGGTAGAATAGGATAACGATTTGATGTTAAGCTTAAGCAGTTATCTGAATTAGGGCATTTCAACCCTGTAGGTTTTAGACGGAAGACCCGAGATGTGACATCGGACTAGGAACGATCTAGTGATTAGACATCGAGATCAACAAAGTTCCAACTGAAGGGTCTGAATGTTGAGATCGTATCCAGAATAGGATAGTAGTTTGACGATAAAGCCGAACGTTCAAGTTGAACCAAAGTCAATTAGTAATAGCGGTTAGAGCTTATCGAGGCAAGTATTCCAAAACATTCTTTTAAATACTGCAAGTATTCTTGATTTTTCTTTTAAATACTGCAAGTATTCCTGATTTTCTGCAATTATTTCTTCGATCCTATTCTAAGTTCAGAATAGTTAAATGTTTTGCATTTCACTGCAATTACTCTGATTATGCATGATTCTTTTATTCTTGTTCATGTAATTCGATTGCTCTCTTGAGCAAATACCCATTCTTTCGGGTAATTTGCGAACCCTGAATTGAGATGTTTTGAATTCAAAATGATTTGACATCAAAATACTTCATGGGCTGGATAATAATGATGTTTTTGGGATTAAGTGTGTCTTAATCCTGAGGACCGGAATATGACTGGTGCCTCGAGATGGGCCGTAGTGCCTGGGTACCCGACTGGATCTATATATTGAGATATAGATCTGCATTATATTCTGACTGATCAGCAGAATATAGATGCGAACTAGTGTCCAGTCTAATTTGTAGTTGATCTCCATTAACGGCATTCTCTCTCGCATGGTTTTATGATTCCAAAATCGGACATAACCCTGATTCAGGAGATGAATCGGGGAATCGCTTGGCATTTTTGGATTTTAGTTAAAGGCTGGTGAAAGCCAACTTTTATTCGCTCAACTTACTCAAATGAATAGAAAGGTTTAAAAATTGTTTTAAGATTTTGTCCGGAAGTTTTCTTTGATATTAATGTTTGAAACTCAAATTATATACTTGCTGGGCATTTTTGGCTCACTCTTGCTTTGTAAATTCTTGTTTCTGCCAGAAACAGACAAGGATAAAAGTGAATAGCTTTGATAGACAACAGAAGTTAGAGAAATTTCCGCTGCTAGAGGTTGAAGGTGTTAGAAGAATGTGACAAGAGCATTAGTTCAAAGGTATTTACACTTGTATTCTAGTTATGGTGAGTTGTAGAAGGTTAGATTCTTGTTTCATACCATAACCTGTAAACGATCCGGATTCAAGGGGTTATTTATTTATTTCTTTATTTTATGTAATGATTGTTTAGTGACACCAAATCTTGACCCCGGATTTGGGTTGTTACATTAAGCATGTTTAGAACTGCTGAAAATAACACGGTAAAGGCATGAATTATGTCCATATTGATGATGTACACATGGAATGCAAATGGGAAAGGAAAGTGAACAGGAAAGGTGAAGATTTGATCTTATTCGGTGCCAAACCAAAGTCCAATCCCAAAGGGCTTTTAAAGCCTAATAGTGGTGTTGCTAAAGGAGATGGTTGTCATTTCTGTGGAAATAACTGGATGAATGGAAGTTAAATTGTCGAGCTTATTTGGAAGATCTAAAGAAGAAGACTAGCAATGGTCAAGCTTCAGGTATAGGGTTAGAATTGGAGCAAAAGTTGTTGCTCTAGTTGAAGGAACTCGATACCTAATTTTGCCCATAAGGCGAGATTGAGAACTTGATAAATTGTTATTACGTGCATGCCTTTAGCGGATACATTAAGTCAATTTCTTGTCAGGACAAGAAAGGTTTTCATTTTAATTAAATAAATAATAGTTGTTTATTCTATTTCAATTATAAGACTTATAATGTTGCACAATTAGTTAACAATTTATATGTTCTAAGTTGACTCAAATCAAACATTACCTCTAGCATTGTCGTTAAGCCATATTAATGAGAAATGCATTTCTGAGTTACATATTGATAAATACTTGGATAAGTTTGATTTTGAATAATACGGAAGATGTGAACTTTGTCTCATTGGCAAAATGACTAAAGCTTCTTTTACCTGATCAGGTGAAAGGGCTACCGAACGATTATGACTTATACATAATGATGTATGTGGTCAAATGCATATGATGGCAAGGGGGGCTTATATTACTTCATAACATTTACTGATGATTTCAGTAGATATGGATATGTGGTTCTTATGAAGAACAAATCCGATTCTTTTGAAATGTTCAAAGAATATAAGGTTGAAGTAGAAAAAGAAAACAAAGGAAAAGTATAAAAGTTTTACGATCAGATCGTGGAGGAGAATAATTAAACCTCAATTTCAAGAGTTTCTTGAAGGAGTGTGATAGTGCATCATAACTTACTCCTTCTGCAACACCTCAATGGAATAGAGATTCTGAGAGGAGAAATTGTACCTTGTTGGACATAGTGCGATCGATGATGAGTCAAGCGGATCTTCCATTCAGTTTCTAGGGTTATGCTCTAGAAATGGCTGCATATACACTTAACCAAATTCCGACTAAAGCGGTTCAAAAGACTCCATATGAGATGTGGACTAATAAATGTCATAGCATGTCATTTATGAAAATTTGGGGACGTGAAGCGTTTGTAAAACGTTTAGCCTCTGACAAGCTTGGACCAAAATTAAATAGATGATATTTCATGGGATACCCAAGTGAGACTACGGTATAGCTTTTATAATCCTTCTAAGAACAAAGTGTCTGTTGTTTGGGCCGCTTTTTAAGGGAGAACTACTTTCTAAGAAAATTAGTGGGACGACAATACATCTCGATGAAGATCGAGAACCACATGATAACATTGAACCAGAGTTGGAATAAGATTAGGATGTACATCAAAATGTTAAAAATAATCCCTTCCAAGAAACACAAGTTATTCGTAGATCTAGTAGGATTCACCATGAGCCCGGGAGAACTTATGAATTTCTTTTAACTCAAGATGGTGATGTGATGCTTACGGATAATGATAAGCCTCTCACCTACCAAGATTCTATGAACAGTTCAGACTCCGAGAGATGGCTAGAGGTCATGAAATCTGAGATGGAATACATGTATCAAAATAAAGTATTGACTTTAGTTGATCCACTCTAAGGGGTAAAACCTATAGGGTCCAAGTGGGTTTTCAAGAAGAAAATTGACATGGATGGTAAAGTACAGACCTATAAGACGCGACTAGTGGAAAAAAGTTTCAAATAAATTCATGGTATAGACTATGATGAGACTTTTTCACCGGTTACTATGGTCAAGTCCATCAGGATTTTGTTGGCAATAGTTGCTTACTTTGACTATGAGATTTGGCAAATGGATGTCAAAACTGCTTTCTTATATGGGAGCCTTGAAGAGGATGTATATATGATACAACCTGAGGATTTTTTCGATCCAAAGTTTGCTAAGATAGTTTGTAATTGCTTCTATCTATTTATAGATTGAAGCAAGCCTCAAGGAGAATGAATATTCATTTGGATAAAATGGTCACAGTATTTGGCTTTATTTAAAACGAAGATGAACCATGTGTTTGCAAGAAGGTTAGTGGGAGCCATGTGACATTCCTAGTATTATATGCAGATGACATATAACAAATAAGGAATGACATACCTTCTCTACAAGTTGTTAAGACTTGGTTGAGAAATGGTTTCTCGGTGAAAGACTTAGGCGATGCTACCTATATATTAGGGATCAAGATCTATAGAGATAGATTGAAAAGATTAATCGACCTAGTCGGAGTACATACATTGATAAATTATTGCATCATTTTATGATTCAAGAGACAAAGAAAGGATATGTTTCGATGTCTCATGGAATAGTGATCTCAAAAGAAAAATGCCCTCTAAATCATTAGAGGATAAGGGCCGTTTTAGAAAGCTCCATATGCTTTAGCAATTGGATCTATAATGTGTAAAATGATATGTATTTATCCTGATGTTTCGTATGCTTTGAGCATGATGAGCAGATACCAGTCTAATCCAGGTGAGGGTCACTGGATTATTTTCAAGAATTTTCTTAATTACTCAAAGAGGACTAAAGATTTATTTTTGGTATATGGAGAAGATAGGGAACTGGTTGTAAAGGGTTACACTGATACTAGTTTCTTAACCTAATTTATGGATAGACAAGGATGATTATGCGTCTATGTCTGGTTTGTGTTTTGTCTAAATATAATTTATGTTAGCTGGAATGGTTCACAGTAAGAACATTGATGATTCTATAATGGAAGCCGAATATATTGATACTTTTCGAAATAGCCAATGAGACTGTTTAGGCATGTTCTTAGGCGATATCACCTTATTAATGAGATTAATGATCAAGGAGATATAAATGTAAAGTGCATAGTAATGATAATATTGCAGACCCACTGACTAAGGCTTTATCACAGTAGAAGGTCTATGGTCATACTAGTTCCATGAGTATTAGATACATGGGTGATTGGCTCTAGTGCAAGTGGGAGATTGTTAGTGTTTGTGCCCTAGAGACAACAATATGATATTTTAGTTAAAGACATTTGGATTATTAATTTTTATGTTCTATCGATTATTCCCTTTATAATTTATTAATTCTTAATTTACTGCGATATGAATGTTAGATTAATACTTGGAATATGATATGCAATTCTATATCTCTAAGTACGTGACTTATAAATGAGATTATGATAATGGTATCAATATTCCTAAAGGTCCCTAGTCGATTATTATTATTAAGGGACAATAATAATGCATTAAGACTAGTGTGTTTGTTGACTGATGATCACATCTCATTGATCATAGGTATAGTGATACTAAAGTCAAAGACACGGGAAGATGTACATGTACATGGTGCTGGACAGACCCGATGTGAGATTCTATATATTTGTTGTGTCAAAAGTAATTCTCACAGTGATAATGATGTAATGGTCCTTAGACCTGAAGTCATTATATTTATATACGAGAATTAATATACATTGATTCCACTAAAAGTTATCCTTGACCGGGTAATGATAAAAGTGGGCATTGGGTATATTATGAATCATATGAGAAATATGAATGATCTAGAAGGGATTTAACCCTCCTATTTTAGGAGTGATATTATTGGCCTCTTGTGTGAGCTAGACTACGAAATGCGTGGCCATGCTCAAATATTGATTTAATATGATAGTCTACTCATTGATCAAGGAAACCAAGATTAAACTATGATGAGGATGACACATAACATGCCTATAGTTTAATCTATAATATTTGGTTAAAGGGATTATATTACATTGTACATTATTCACGAAAGGTTTAATCGATCACCGATTCAATTATTATTACTTGGGTAGCAATGATGTATTACTAGATGCCGCTCATTGTTTATGATTTTAAATTAGATTTAAAATTCGTTGCCAATGTAATAATAACCTATAGGGTCACACACAAAGAATGCTTGAAGGATTATTTAATTTAAATTGGATTTAAATTAAATTAAAGTAATTTGAATTATTTATAATATTAATTAAATTTGACTTAATTAATTAGATAAATAATGATATTCAAATTTACTAATATTAATTATGAAATTAATTTGTTAAATAATTAAGTGAGACTTAATTATAATACAAATAGGAATTTCGAATTAATAATAACTCCTAATTAGTTAAGAGTTATAATTCATTTTTCTACTCTCTATATAATATCTCTTGTGTGGCTGATTTTTTGAGAAAAAAGACTTTTACTAAAACCCTAGCCACCAAGAGAGTAAAAAGAGATGTGTCCTAAGTCCAATCATGTATGATGATTTATGAATAACTTTTATGTAATCTGTTTTGATTTCATTGATATTAATAAAAGACTTGTTTTGGTTTTATTGCGGGCTTTATCTATTTAAGTGTTTAAATAAGATATACCATAGTTTAGAGTAAAGCTTTTTATGGATTATGATGAGATCATAATAATGAGACCTAAAAGATGATAACTCTAAACTTAAATATTTCCAGGTCGTAGGATTACTAACTGGTAACTAGTAATCCGCAAAGATCGGTACATACTATGCTTTCTTCATTATGAAGGATGTCTGTTCTCATAGACATTTGTGTGGTGACACTATAGCTAGTATGTAGGTGCATATTATAGAATAAGTTCACTGAACATGACTCACACAGCCGAACAACTGATGGAGTTCACTCACGTGTCAGCAGTTGTTCACATAGTGATAGTTGTATAAGTATCCTTAGACTTGAGGTCATCATAGTCATCTTGTGTACACTGAACTATTCTTTGGTTTAGTTCTTAGTCTCCAGGGACAATTATAAGGGCTCTACTGGGTATAGGAATTTGTATATGAAGATAGTATATGATCAATAAAGGATCTACCCCTTCCAGTGAAGGAAGAGAATGTTCAATGCTGATCCACTTATGCTAGTTCAGGAATCTCTGGCCAGAGTGAATGAAATTAGAAAAATTAGAAAGGAGTTTCTAATTTACATTAAATAGAGCTAAGCATAGTGAATGGGAAAGCAAATGATTAAATAAGATAGGCTTGACACAAGTTACATGCCTTGTATTTAATCGTGACATTGCAGGGTAGAAGGAATTGATTGTACGGTAACTACTCACTGAATAGGTTCTTGGTATTCTAAGTAGTGAATTAGTATTATCCGGATAGTCGCGATATGCTGAGAAGTATCCCTCACGATGTAGAATAAATATGATTAATTTATTAATTAATCATATTTAATGAATTAGAGAATTTATATAAATAATGATAAAATAGTTTTATTATTATTTATTTCGACTACCGGCTTAATATTGAACCTATAGGGTCACACCATAAAAGAAAATGATTTAATGGTAGAGGAATTAATTAATAATGGCTGGTAATTATTTATTTGTGAAATAAATAATTAATTAGCAGATTTAGTAATTGATTAAATAAGATTTAATTAATTCCTAATATTATTAATTAAGAATTTAATTTTGGAAATTAAATCAAGTGAGAGAATTATTTTTCCAAAGTGTTTAGAAAAGGGATTAATGATTAAAAGGTGTTTTAATTATTAGTTAATTGGTTAATAAGAATAATCAATTAAAGGGTTAATAATAATAATATTTTATGAAAAAATTTCAGCTAAAATTTTGCCTATAAATATACTATTATAAACCCTATTTGCCTAAACCAAAATAAAAACCCTAATTCTAAAGTAGAACAAGAGGAAGACAACTAATTCTCTCAACCTCTTCCTCCTCCATCACATTGTACTCTTGATGGATACCGGTGGAGTGCTTCACACTTGAGGAGCAGCTGCTAGGGATTTCCGTTCATCGTTCTTGGATCGCTATTAAAGACCTCCATCTTTCCATTAACGTAAAGCTTCTTAAGGTAAACATACTGAACTACGAATTAAATATTATTTTTCGCATGGATCCTGCGGAGGGTTTCATTTTTTTAAGATTTAAATTTACATTTTCGCTACGTTTATGTGCTAAAAACCCTTCAATGGCATCAGAGCTACTTGCGAAAAGTTTTTAATTCGTTTATGTGTTTAACTGTTTTCGATATATGAGCATGTACGTGATTCGCCATGATTTGATGTTGATATAATATGCTTATATATGTATGGTTTTGAATATATGATATTCATGAGAGTTGTATAATCATAAGATGATTATTTAATCTGTATATATACTGATATATACATGATTTATGTATGTTCTAATTATGAGAATCATATTAGATACGGATTCTGAATTGGCTGCTGCAGATTTGCTGAAATCTGGGTCTGGTGTCCGATTTACGTAAATGAATACCTTATTCCATAGGTAAACGAGCGTCTGAACAAAACTGATAGCTAAAGCTATCAACGACTCGTCTGCAAGGCGTTTGACGTCGTTTACTGCCCGTAAACAGTGATTCTTTTTTTTCTGATTTGATTCTGATTTTTGTCATTTTTTTTATGATTAGATCATGGATAATATGATATGTTAAGATCAGATTATGTGTTTTAACATGCTTTTATGTGTTGTATGAGCATGGTGGATGGTTATGGCCTTTCGACCTTAGTGTAATGGTTTTGGTTTTGGTTTTAAATATGACTTGTCGTCAATCTTTGTAATCATAAATCTCGAATGTAACTCGAGTTATTCTTGTAAGTTCATTATATTAGTTTTACTTTCAATCATGTAATGTAATTGAAGACTCAAGAAGGCTATCCAATGGAGGTGATACAAAGAAGAAGACGAGGCATACAAGAAGTCTAAACAAAGAAGAAGACTTATGTAATAAGTAGTTGTATTTATTTCCATCACCATATTAGATTGACCTTGATCTTTATCATGAGCTTGATAAAGATCACATAGGATGGGGCCATAACCAAACACATTTACTTTATTTCACTTTACATTTACTTGTTTATTTAATTTTATATATGAGATATATGCCTATGTTTACCATGCGATGATAGATTTAGGTGAACTTAAATCAATATAAGGCGTGCTCTAGAAAATCTAGAATAGGAATCGTTTCTTGCCTTAACAATAATATTATGAATACAATCATAAGATTCTTGTGTTTATAAAACACGTAATTAAATATGAATTTTCAATATTGAGAGAAAGGATGATTCTGTCAACAACAGATTTCTATCTGTAAGAAAGGGTTATTAAGTGACGCCTCTTGACAATGCTCCACCCGATCTGGGAATCATCTGATTATCGATTATTGATTTGAAATATTTAATTTAAAAGGAAGAATCTCTTTATAATATGATTATGATTGTAACATAATATAATCCCTCTAAAATTAAATAATATCAAGTAGTAATTGGCCAATGACACAACGGGCTTGTGTCGGTCATAGCCTTCCAACATGGTAGAAAGTAGTTCTTATTTTTAAATCATTGTCGTTTCGTGCTACAGCCGAGGGCTTTGATTTCGAAATAAATAATACTTGTCTATTACATAGAGATGTGTACATTGAATTAGAATCTAAAGGTCAGTACGTGCTACAGCCATGGGCCGTTGGAGACTGATTCAATTGTATGAAATGTTGGGTTAGACTTGACTTAGAATATTGAGTTTGTCGTGCCACAGCCGTGACTCAATTATTCAAGAGGCTAAACGTATATTAGGGAATAACATAAGATGTAATTGACAAGAGTTGTCTGCCTATTGAACATCACATGACATTTCGTGCCACAGCCGAGGTTGTGTGATGGAATGTAGGATCCCTATTCCCACTAGCATTATGAATGCTTAATTTTCACGTAGGGGGTTGAAAAAATTAGATAAACTAGTGGGAGACACTTATGAATAAAGACCCGATTCATATAGTGTTTTGAAATGAAATTGAATATTTGCTAAGTGTTGTTATGTGTTTATCATTTATAGATTTACTATATTCGTCATGTCTTCTACACTATCACTCCGGAGCATACTAGATGCTCACAAGTTGACTGGTCCTAATTTAGCTGTTTGTTTTCACTGTAACAAGTTGGGGCACTGGAAGAGGAACTGCAAGGTTTACCTTGCAGAATTGAAGAAGAAGGGTAGTGAGACTACCGCTTCTGATTCAGGCATGTTCATGATCGAAGTTAATATGTCACAATGTCAAATTTCTACTTGGGTATTAGATACCGCCTGTGGTTCTCATATATGCAATTCGTTGCAAGGACTAAAGGGAAGTAGGACTCGTGAAAAAGATGAGGTGATTCTACGTATGGGCAATGGAGCAAGGGTTGCGGCCATATCTGTAGGATCATTTAATTTACATATGCCTATGGGCAAGACTATTATTTTGAATAATTGTTATTACGTTCCCTCTATTGTGAGGAATATTGTTTCTATTCCTATGTTGGATGTGGATGGTTTTTCATTTATTATTAAGAATAATGAATGTTCTATCCTTAGAGATAATGTTCTTTTTTGACGTGGCATTTTAAATAATGGTATGTATGTATGTGACGTAGAGCATAATTTACTTCAGATTGAACAAACTAATAAAAGAAAACGAGATGATGAAAATCTGACCTATTTATGGCACTGTAGGCTAGGTCATATTAGTGAAAATTGACTGCAGACATTGCATAAGGAAGGGTTACTTGACCCCTTTGATTTTGAATCATATCCTACATGCGATTCTTGTCTATTGGGTAAAATGATCAAATCTCCATTTAGTGGACATGGAGAGAGGGCTGTAGATTTGCTAGGATTGGTACACACAGATGTATGTGGACCAATGTCTACGCAAGCCAAGGGTGGATTTTCGTACTTCATTACTTTCATAGATGATAGATCCAGATTCAGATATGTGTATTTGATGAAACACAAGTCTGAAGCCTTTGAAAAGTTCAAAGAATATAAACATGAAGTGGAGAAACAAACCAAACACAGTATTATAACTCTTCGATCAGATCGAGGTGGTGAATACTTGAATGGAGAGTTTCTAGATTATCTCAAAGAAAATGGAATAGTCTCCCAGTGGACTCCTCCATATACTCCACAGTTAAAAGGGGCATCTGAAAGGAGAAATCGAACTTTGTTAGACATGGTTCGGTCCTTGATGAGCTATGCGAATCTTCCAGTATTCCTATGGGGTTATGCATTGGAAACCTCAGCATATTTACTGAATAAGGTGCCTTCCAAATCTGTTCCTCAAACACCATATGAGATATGGAAAGAAAGGAAACCGAGTCTTAAACACGTTAAGATTTGGGGATATCCAGCTTATGTCAAGAAAGTTGACCCAGATAAGCTGGAATCTTGATCCGTAAAATATAATTTTGTGGGATATCCTAAAGAGACTTTGGGGTATTACTTTTACACCGATCATCGGGTGTTTGTCTCCAGACATGCTACCTTCTTGGAAAAGGAGTTTATCCTTGAAGGAAACAGTGGGAGCAAAATTGAACTTGATGAAGTTCAAGAAGCACAAACTACTACGGATCAAGTGGAAACACCTGTTCAGACTGAACAACCTTCTGTGGAACAGCCCATTCGCAGGACAGGGAGAGTGTCTCGCCAACCTGAGAGATATTATGGCCTTGTCATTAAGAATGACAATGAGTTGTCAATCATTGATGATGATGACCCTGTGACCTATAATGAGGCTATGAGTAGTGTTGACTCTGAGAAATGGCATAGTGCCATGAAATCCGAAATGGAATCTATGTATACCAACCAAGTATGGACTCTGGTTGAGGCGCCTGAAGGTGTTAAGCCTATTGGGTGCAAGTGGGTATACAAAAGAAAGATTGGAGCAAATGGGCAGGTGGAGACCTATAAGGCCAGGCTCGTGGAAAAAGGATTCAGACAAAGGCAAGGGATTGACTTTGATGAAACATTTTTGCCTGTAGCCCTGTTAAAATCAATTCGGATTTTGCTTGCGATTGCTGCTTACTACGACTATGAGATCTGGCAAATGGACGTGAAAACGGCCTTCCTCAATGGGGAACTTGAGGAGGAAGTGTATATGACACAGCCAGAGGGTTTTCTTTCCAAGGGAAATGAACACCTAGTGTGTAAGCTGCTGCGAACCATATATGGTTTAAGGCAAGCTTCTCGTAGATGGAACATCCGTTTTGATGGTTTTATCAAAAACATAGATGAACCATGTGTCTACAAGAAGGTTAGTGGGAGCGCGGTAACATTTCTTGTATTGTATGTGGATGACATACTTCTTATAGGAAATGATATATCAATGCTACAATCAGTCAAAGTATGGCTATCAAAGAACTTCACCATGAAGGACTTGGGAGAAGCATCCTACATTCTCGGTATGAAGATCTATAGAGATAGATCTAGAAGAATGATAGGTCTTACCCAGGGTACATACATCCAAAAAGTGCTTAAAAGGTTTTGCATGGAAAACTCCAAAAGTGGTCTCATACCGATGAGCCATGGAGTGTCCCTTTCCGAAAAAATGTCTCCTAAGACACCTGAGGAAAGAGAGCGTATGAGTAAGATTCCTTACGCTTCAGCAATAGGATCTATCATGTATGTGATGTTGTGTACAAGGCCTGATGTTGCTTATTCAATTAGTGTGACGAGCAGATATCAGTCCAATCCAGGTGAAGACCACTGAAAAGCAGTGAAAAACTGTTAGGAATATATGTGCATTAGTTTGATGATATGTTTAACAAAACACTTAAGTAGAAATCTAGTGTTTGTAGCCTCAACGGATAAGACCACTTTGGCTATCCATTGATGGTGTAGCTTTACTTAGAAATAAGTCTAGTGTTGTAGCACATTTCAGTCTCTGTATTTGAGATATAATTCTTAAATGTTGAGGGAAATTATAAGTCATGTTGACTACTAGAGGATATGCAGATAGGAAGGCCAATTGTAAATATTTCATGCCTTGTAATTTTGTATAAATGAAATGGTGTCAACGGATAACTTAAAGACCTTCAACGGATGAGAAACAAAGCTTCAACGGATGTCTCTAAAGCTTCAACGGATAACATCCTTCAACGGATGAGTGCATCAACGGATAGAGCTTCAACTGCTAACATATCAACGGATAAAGCCATCAACGGATAAAGGCTTCAACGGATGTTCTGTTAAATAGCAGTTGACAAGTGGTAGTTGTACCTACAAACAGAGGCACATGGGTTGACAGAGACAACTGAGATGTGGTAGCCTATTTCAGGAACATCAGAAAAAGCAGCCGTTCTACTCTAGTATAAAGAGGCAATAGTCAACAATGCACTGGAGTAAAATGGAGAAGAAACAAGTGGAGAACTTATTTTATTATTGTACTTTTTATCTTTGTCTTCACTTGTAAAAACTTGGTGTTATATAAACCAAGTAGAAGCTAGTAATTAGATATATATTTTTCCAGAGCTGTTTAGAAAAATCTTGAGAAAAATTATCTAGTTTGTACTAGGTTGCAGCTGTGATCATCTTCTTGATTCACAGATTTTCTGAAATACCATCTCTGGTGGAACAACAAATCCACCAGAAAAGTTTTTAAGGTCTGTTGTGTTCTGTACTTTTGTTCTTGAATATATATTTGTCTGTATTAGCTTAAAGTAATTCACACACTTGTTCATCTTAAACACACAGCCTTTGAAACTGCTCAAAACTTGAAAAAGTTTTGAGATTTACATTCAACCCCCCTTCTGTAAATCTCATTATTAGTCCACTAGGAATAACAATTGGTATCAGAGCAGGCTCTTGACACACAAAGAGTTTAAAGTTCTTGGAAACTAACAAAGATGAGTAAGAAGGATATTGGAGTAAAGATCCCAGTTCTTGACAAAGACAATTATCACCATTGGAAGGTGAAAATGCACCTTCATCTACTCTCCCAAGATGAAGGTTATGTAAACTGCATTGAGAATGGTCCTCACATTCCCCACAAAGTAGCCACAGTTGCTACAGCCACAATTGTTGTTGGTCAATCCATTCCAAAACCTAGAGCAGAATGGACAATGGAAGACACAGAAGAAGTCCACAAGGATAAGAAGGCTATGAACATTTTGTTTAATGGTCTTGACAAGGATATGTTTGATAATGTGATAAATTGCACAACTGCCAAAGAGGTTTGGGACACAGTTCAGCTACTGTGTGAAGGTACAGAACAAGTAAAAGAAAACAAAATGCAGCTTCTCATTCAACAGTATGAGTACTTTCATTTTGAAGAAAATGAATCTTTAAATGACACATTCAATAGATTCCAAAAGCTGTTGAATGGACTGAAGTTGTATGGTAGAGTGTACCAGGTGAAGGATTCAAATCTTAAATTTTTAAGATCTTTGCCAAAGGAATGGAAACCCATGACTGTCTCCTTGAGAAACTCTCAAGATTATAAGGACTTCACTCTTGAAAGATTATATGGAATCTTGAAGACTTATGAACTAGAGCTGGAACAGGATGAGGTATTGGAGAAGGGAAGAAAGAAAGGAGGTTCAGTTGCCTTGGTAGCTGAAAATGAGAAAGAATGCAGACAAGAAACTGTGAGATCAACATTAAACTCCAAAGATGGCACAAGCAAATCAGAATCAAGCAAGGGTAAGGAGCAAGTTGCTGAGAATGAAGACAACTCCAGCCAAGATGACTCTGATGGTATTGATGAGCATCTTGCATTTCTGTCCAGAAGATTTGCAAAGATGAAATTTAAGAAAAACACTAGAGCCACTAAACCTCATAAGAACATGGTGGACAAATCCAAGTTCAAGTGTTTCAATTGTGGTATAAGTGGACACTTTGCAAGTGAGTGCAGAAAGCCAACTTCTGAAAAGAAGAAATTTGACCAAGTAGATTATAAAAAGAAATATTTTGATCTGCTCAAGCAAAAGGAGAAGGCTTTCATTACTCAAGAAAAAGACTGGGCAGCTGATGGAGAAGAAGAGGATGAAGATGTGGAATATGTCAACTTGGCTCTCATGGCTGATTCTGAGGAAAATGAAGTTAGTTCATCAAGCAACCAGGTAATCACTACTGATTTAACACAGCTTACTAAAGAAGAGTGCAATGATGTTTTTAATGACATGTCTACTGAATTGTATCACTTGCGTGTGTCTCTTAAATCTCTTGCTAAAGAAAATAGTAGGATTAAAGAGAACAATCTGTTTTTAAGTAATAGAAATGCTGTGTTAGAAGATAAGTTGATTGACCTAGAGAAAACTAAGCTACATTGTATATCTGTTGAAAATGAACTAGCTGAATCTGTTAAGAAAGTAGAAATACTTTCTAATCAATTAGAGAGAGAGCAAGAGGTGATTAAAGCCTGGAAGACATCTAGGGATGTTAGTGCTCAAATTGTCAAGGTTCAAGGAATTGAATCATTTTGTGAGACTGCCTGGGATAAAAACAAAAAGAAAATGGAATTAATTGATGGGCTGTCAACGGATGTGGAATCAACGGATGATGAAAATTATCCGTTGAAGGAAGAAAAGGAGCATCTGTTGAAGGTTCTTTAATTAAAACAGGCAGATGTTTCTAACAGTGAAAAACTAAAGAAACTCAACAAAAAGTTTGGTTCAACTTCCAAGAACTTTATCAAAGAAGAAGCAAGCACATCCAAAGATTTCAGTAAGGTGAATATAGGACACATGACCTTAGAACAGTTAAAGAATAGGCTCAAAGTGGTTGAGGATAAAAAAGAAACTAAAAGGAAATCTAATAGAAATGGGAAGGTAGGGGTTAACAAACATAACAATTACACACCTGATAAGTATGCTCCTAGAAAAAGCTGTGTGCATTGTAATAGTGTTAATCATCTATCTACTAATTGCAAATCTATTAAGAAAACTCCCATACATGTACCCTCTTCCATGCCTAATATGTCTGCATCACCTCTGCATGCTATGCCTGTTTTGTCTCAACAGAATCCTTATGCACATTTTGCAAACATGCCATATTTTAACAATCCTTATCTTGCTACATTTAGTATGCCTCAAATGCCATACAATATGCCAATGTGGAATAACATGTTTGCACAATCCATGCCTTATCAAATTCCAAATGTGCTAAATGATTCTGTGACTAACCCTACACCTCAACCAACTACATCTAAGATCAAGGTTGACTCAAAGTTACCTAAGTCTAAAGATACAGGAGGAATGAAGTCTAGGAGAAAGGCTAACATGAATGGACCCAAGGAAACTTGGGTACCAAAATCAACTTGATTGATTTAATGGTGTGCAGGGAAACAGAAGAAATCTATGGTACTTGGACAGTGGTTGTTCAAGACACATGACAGGAGATTTCTCCCTGCTCACAGAATTTAAGGAGAGAGCTGGCCCTAGCATAACCTTTGGAGATGACAGCAAAGGGTTTACTATGGGATATGGCTTGATTTCAACAAGGAATGTCATCATTGATGAAGTTGCATTAGTTGATGGTCTCAAGCACAACTTACTGAGCATCAGTCAACTATGTGATAGAGGGAATACAATTTCCTTCAATTCTGAAGCCTGTGTTGTCACCAGTAAGAAAGACAACAAAGTGGTTCTAACTGGAGTTAGAAAAGGAAATATGTACTTAGCTGACTTCAACTCTACTGATGCAGAATCTATTACTTGTCTCTTCAGCAAAGCAAGTCCAGTTGAAAGTTGGCTATGGCACAAGAAGCTATCCCATTTGAATTTCAAGACAATGAATGATCTAGTCAAAAAGGACTTAGTTAGAGGAATTCCTCTTGTTGAATTCTCAAGGGATGGTTTGTGTGATGCTTGTCAGAAAGGCAAACAAAGGAAAGCATCATTCAAAAAGAAGCTTGAAACAACAATTGATGAACCACTACAGCTGCTACATATAGATTTGTTTGGACCAGTCAATGTATTGTCAATTGCAAGAAAAAGATATTGCTTAGTGATTGTAGATGATTTCTCAAAGTTTTCATGGGTCTATTTTCTTGGATCAAAGGATGAAGCAAGTGAAATCATTATCAATCACATCAGGCAAGTCAATAATCATCCTGACTTGAAGGTTAGGAATATCAGGAGTGACAATGGAACTGAGTTCAAGAATTTGACAATGAGGCTGTTCTGTGAAGAAAATGGAATCATGCATGAGTTCTCAGCTCCAAGAACACCTCAGCAAAATGGGGTAGTTGAAAGAAAGAACAGATCTTTAATTGAGGCTGCTAGAACAATGCTTGAAGAATCAAAGTTACCAACATATTTCTGGGCTGAAGCTGTTAATTGTGCCTGCTACACTCAGAATATTTCTTTGATCAATCAAGCTAAAGGCATGACTCCTTATCAGTTGTTCAAGAGAAGAAAACCAACTCTAAACTTTCTTCATGTCTTTGGATGTAAATGCTTTATACTGAGAAATCAATCTGACCATAAAGGGAAGTTTGATGCAAAGGCTGATGAAGGGATATTTGTTGGTTACTCAGCTGGAAAATCTTATAGGGTCTACAATCTAAGAACCAACATTGTTATGGAATCTGTGCATGTTGTGTTTGATGATAAAAAGATTGATGGACTAACAGATGAGGGACACCATGAGAGACTCAAATTTGACAACATTGAGATATATTGTGATGATAGTGAAGAAGAGACTGATGGAGATGACACTTCAAAAGGGATTCAAAATATGCCCTTGGATAATGCACAAAATTCTGCATCCATTGATAGAGGTAATGCAGTATCCGTTGAAAGACATAGTGCATCATCCGTTGAAGTACAAAATGAAGCATCCGTTGATCATAGTTCATCAACGGATAATCAATTTACATCATCAGTTGATAAAACTCCAAGTTCCCTGCAAAGGACCAACAACTCAGGGGGAGTTTCAACTAATCAACACTCTGTCTCACATCATGACATTACTGAGGTCACCTCATCTAGAGTATATCTTCCACCTCAAAGGAAATGGACCAAGAATCATCCCTTTGAACTGATCATTGGTGATGCATCATCTAAAGTGCAAACAAGAAAAGCTACTCAAGATGAATGTCTGTATAGTAGTTTTCTATCTCAGGAGGAACCTAAGAAAGTGGAAGAAGCTTTATTGGATTCAGATTGGATATTAGCTATGCAGGAAGAGCTGAACCAATTTGAGAGAAACAAAGTTTGGAAACTGGTACCCAAACCAAAGAACAAGAGTCCTATTGACACAAAATGGGTATTCAGAAACAAGATGGATGAAAATGGCATTGTCATAAGGAATAAAGCCAGATTGGTTGCTAAAGGCTATTCTCAACAAGAGGGAATAGATTTTGATGAAACATATGCTCCTGTTGCAAGACTTGAAGACATCAGAATTTTTCTAGCCTATGCAGCCCATGCCAATTTCAAAGTCTATCAAATGGATGTCAAGAGTGCATTTCTAAATGGGAAATTGGAGGAAGAAGTTTATGTAAGTCAACCTCCAGGGTTTGAAGATCCAAATTTTCCAGACTATGTGTATTATCTGTTGAAAGCACTCTATGGACTGAAGCAAGCACCTAGAGCCTGGTATGAAACCTTATCAAAATTCCTTTTGGAGAATCACTTCACTAGAGGTACTGTTGATAAAACTCTCTTCTTTAGGAATGTTAATGGCTCTAGTATACTTGTTCAAATTTATGTAGATGACATAATATTTGGATCTACAGATGATAAGCTTTGTAAAAAGTTTGCTAAGCTAATGCAAAGTAATTATGAAATGAGCCTGATGGGAGAACTAACCTATTTTCTTGGTTTACAAGTTAAACAAGTTAGTGATGGAATTTTCATTAGTCAAACTAAATATATTTATGATCTTTTAAAGAAGTTTGACTTAATAGAATGTTCATCTGCAAAAACTCCCATGGCCACTGCCACCAAACTTGAATTAAATAAGACTGAAAGGTCTGTAGACATTACAAGTTATAGAGGCATGGTTGGTTCACTTTTATACTTAACAGCCAGTAGACCAGATATAATGTTTTCTACATGTCTCTGTGCTAGATTTCAAGCTGACCCTAAAGAATCTCACTTAGTAGCTATTAAAAGAATTTTCAGATATCTCAAGGGGACTCCAAATCTAGGAATTTGGTACCCTAGAGAGTCTGGTTTTGATCTAATTGGCTACTCAGATGCAGACTATGCAGGTTGCAAAATAGACAGGAAAAATACAACTGGCTCCTGCCAATTCCTGGGAAACAAACTTGTATCATGGTTTGGCAAAAAGCAAAATTCAGTCTCTACTTCTACAGCTGAGGCTAAATACATTGCTGCTGGAAGTTGCTGCTCTCAAGTGTTATGGATGAGGAATCAACTCCTTGATTATGGACTACATGTTGATAGAATTCCTATTTTTTGTGACAACACAAGTGCCATAGCCATAACAGAGAATCCTGTGCAGCACTCTAGGACCAAGCACATTGATATCAAGTACCACTTCATTAGGGAACATGTGATGAAAGGTACAGTGGAACTTCATTTTGTTCCAAGTGAACAACAAATTGCAGACATATTTACCAAGCCACTTGATGAATCAACTTTCACAAAATTGGTAAGTGAGCTAGGTATGCTTAATTACTCTTAAAAGTCATGTCCTTATTGCAATTTGAATTGAAGCCTGAAATGTATTAGCTGCAAGAACAAATTTGATTTTTAACATAGATTATTCCATCAACGGATATTCCCTATCCGTTGAAAGTCAAAATTGTTCTATCAACAGATGTTCATTATCCGTTGAAAGTCATATACATTTCTGGAATTTTTTTTTATCCGTCAATGGATAAAACTGAAGTGCTCTTCAACGGATGACAGTTTACCTTATCCGTTGAAATATCACATCAGTCGATTCAAGTGTTTCACAGCCGTTGATTCTATTGTCTTAACCGTTGATACTCATACATACAGCTGTATGTATTTGTTTTAAAGGTAGTTCTTAGAATACTTACAGTTTATTCTTAAACGGCTGAAATTCACTTACACATATTTATTGTTTAATCACTTATTTATTTATTTTTGGAAAGTATATAAGCTCTTCTGATTTTCCATTTTTACTTTACGCTTTCTTGAAATTTCAAAGCTTTTACCATTTTCTCTCTGCAAAACCTTCAAGTTATTCTCTGCAATTTCTACTCACAACAATGGCACCAGTAGTAAAGATTATGTCTCAATCTGGGTTCATCTATGAGAAGAACAATATCATAGCTTTGGTAGAAAAGAATGAAGCCCACTCAGATTATCACAAAATGATGGACTTCATCAAAAACTGTAAACTTAGCTATGCAATGCTGGAAGCCCCAACGATTTACTGTGAAGTAGTTGAGGAGATTTGGACAACTGCTGAGTTCAACTCCATAGATATGACTATCTCCTTCACTCTCAAAGGTAAAAATCACTGTGTTAACTGTGATGACTTACTAGCATGTTTTAAATTACCTGAGAACAATGCCATGACACCACACACTGATAATGATGTATCCAACATGTTAGATTCAATAGGTTATTCTCTTAACTCTGCTAGTTTAGGGAATATTAAAAGAAAAGGCCTTAGAAAAGAATGGAGTTTTCTTGGGGATGCCTTTATCAAGGTTTTCTCTGGGAAAATTAGCAATTTTGATGCCATAACTTCATCTCTTGTTAATATGCTCTATATGCTTGTTTCTGATAGGTATTTTAATTTTAGCAACTATGTTATGCTAGAATTGGGTACTAGATTAGGTAACAAAGCTAATAGACCTATTAACATCTATTATGCTAGATTCTTTATGTTATTGGCTAACCATGTTGCTGAAGGTTTGGTAATTACAAATGAGAATAATAAACTAAAGTGCTGGGCACAAGAGAAAAGAGTTCTTGCAGATTTATTGAGAATGGATCTCAAAAGCAGTGTGCCATTGGTATATTTACCAATCATGAATGCACCTCAGGTAGGTGAGGTAATTGCTTCTACAACTCCTACTTCCTCCAACCCCTCTATTTCTTTATCTTCTAGTGTGGCCATGGAATCTGTGACAATGCCCCAACAGATTCCTACCAAGGTCACCAAAACTAAACCTTCAAAATCAAAGACAAAGAAAACCACCTCTGTTGTTTCTCAAAAGACAACAGTTGTAACACCTACCATAAACCCTGAGGGGAGTGAACAGGGTGTGAGTGGTGAGGGGAGGGGTGAACATCAAAGAAACCCCCAGGATAAGGAAGGAGAGAAAAGTGCTTCCCAAGCTAGCCAAGCCACAGTTTCTCAAAAAGCTGTGGTGGTTGAAAAGGTTACTAGCATATCCCTAGCTGCATCCTCCCAAAAGGATGTGACTATTGAAAATAGTTCCCAACCAGGAACACACAAACGAGGGAGGGACACTAAAGCCAAACACTCACCAACAAAAGCCTTTATTAGAAGAAAGAGAGCTAGAACCCAATCTTCTACACAGGGTGCACACACTACACAGATACATCCATCTGTATCTATGCCTTCTCAAACTCAGTTTGATGTGGCTCCAACAAATGTGGAGTCACAGCCCCATTCTCTCACAATTAACACACATCAATCACCACACACTTCTTCACCATCTCTAGATGTGGATATGTTATTCCCATCAATTCCTGATTCTCCCTCTTTACAACTCAGGGAGGAGCCCCACTCAAATACAGGTGATCATCATCTTTTAGATGATTTGTTGGATCACCCGCAAATTCTTTCAGATGTAATTGAAGGATCTGTGTCACCACAACTCATATCAATCTACACAGATTCAACAGTTATATCACTTTCAATTTCTACTTCTTTTCCTTCTTCAACGGATATCACTCATCCGTTGACAAGTGGTTGTTCTTCAACGAATAAGCTTAACAGCAGTTATCCGTTGATACCATCAGTTTCACCTTCAACGGCTATTCCTCATCCATTGATAGTCTCTACACAAACAACTGAAACAATTCTAAGTGTAGAAGACTTGATTACTGTACAATCACTGCTAGGACTGAGGGAAGGGAGTGACAATTTGAGTGAGAGGCTGGGTTGCTCCCAGGCAAAAGGAGAGATTGAGAGCTCAAATATGCATGCTATTTTTTCCAGCATGGCAAAAGTAAGTGAGAGGAGTACCACCTTAGTAGGTGAAGGTGAGGGAGTGAGTTGTGTGAGCCAGGGGGAGCCCCTGATGCAAGAATATAGAGAAATTGAGAGAAAGGCAGGTACAACAGATATAAGGATGGATCCAGCCATTGCTAGTGAGTCAATGATTGTGGATGATGCTGAAAAGCAAAGACAATTTCAGCAACATTACAAAGCTGTAATTGATAACATTTCCTTGGATGCTGACACTTTTACTCATCCTGTTTCAGCCTATCAAGTATTGGCTGCACAGGGCAATGTGGAGGCAGAAAAGACACTACATCTAGTACATACAACAGCATCTCTTCAAAGGGACAAAACTGCTATTAACAAGATGCCTTCAACAGCTGGTGAGTCATTTGAAGAATTTGGAGTAAATTCTGATGATAATGACTTTGTTTCTTCTGATGGAAGCATGAACTTAGGGGGAGATGAAAGCCCTAGTTCTATTCCAAATCTACCTGAATGGGCCTTCACAAAGGAGTCTACAACAGGGCAATTCAATGTCTCCTTAGTCAAATAAATCAGTACTATCAAACAGGCCATTCAGAAAACTTCTCATGCTGGTACAAAGGCTATCCTTACAGCTCACTTGGACTCACTGCATCTCATGAAGTTGCAGCAAGTAAAACAGAATCTGAGTGTGGATGAACTCAGAAAGGATATTGCTGACTTGAAATCATACAATTCTGAAAAATTGGATTCAGGCATGCCCTTTGGTACAATGCAAAACATTTTGTTGAGATTGAAAGAGGAATCACATACTGAAAAGAGGCTGGCCAAATTGGAAGACAGAGTTCAAGTTATTGAAGATTCTGTGGCCACCATTCTTCACAACCAACAATCTCAAACAAATCTACTTATGCAGCTGGCAAAAGCACAGGGCTTGACCCCTCTCCTTGATGATAACAAAAAGGGGGAGAGTAAAAGGGAAGGGGAAGGAGAGCCATCTACAAAAATCCAAATATCTAAAGTGCTAGTTCCTGCCATCACTACTTCTCCAATCATTCAAATCAAAGGAAAGCCTGATGGAATTGATTTAATCCAGCTAGCAGCAGCTGAAATTCAGGTGAAAGAGCAAAGGAGGAGAATTGATGAAAGGATGCAACAGCTGTTTGGCTCAACACAAGATAATTCAATATCTGTGAAACATAGCACAAAGGTTGAACCAATCAATATGGAGCACAAGCCAGAAAGGAGAAATAAGGTTGGAGAGACTTCTTTCAAGAATCTAAAACCTATGGTTCTCAAGCCCAACACCAGATCCAGCAAGGACTCCACAAAGAACCCTCTAAACTTTGCTCAGATGAAAGAGGTGGACTTTCCTCTTCCAAAGCCTGATGAAGACAAAGTTTTGGTTCAGTTGGTTCAGTTGAAATATATATCTGTTGGTTCAGTTGATAATACCTATGCTAGAGGATAGCGGTAACTTGCATATACCCTTAGTATAGGGACCCAAAGGTGAAAATATTTTCTAAAACCGGGAGTCGAGGATCCCGAGTAGATTTTGTATATATGGATATGGATATATATATATATATATATATTTATATATATATATATGGTCATAGTTTTCAAAACTATTAATCGAATAAGGTTTATTCGATAACTTTAACTTTATTTTATTATTGAATATTATTTCGAATATTATTCGAAGGCGTATGACTCCTTTTATTTATTTATTGAATATTATTTGAATATTCATTCGAGGGCTTATGACTCTTTTATATTATTTATTGAATATTATTTGAATATTCATTCGAAGGCTTATGACTCAGTTTATATTATTTAATGAATATTATTTGAATATTCATTTGAGGATCTATGACTCCGATTATTTGCTGAAGTATATTCTTTATTTTATTAAAGAATAAGGTGTCAATAATCAAACTTATTTTCGATTATTCAAATAAAGATAATACTTTCATATAAGTATATCTTTGGTTATTTAATACTCGTTTCAAGTATAAGTTTTAATACTTCTACTTCAATTATTTTTATAAAGATTATTCTTTATGGGAATATTATTTAATTAATAATATTCAGTCATTTTCTAAATATTCTGGGGACTGATTTACTTCATTAAATCAGCTTTACTCCAAACACTCTTTAAAGTGTTTTCGAGTCTTCAAAATGACTTTTAAAGTCAGAGCGGATCCCAAAAACTCATTTTTATATTTAAGATCTTCCTTTTTAAGGGGATTTAAATACTCGCTCAAAACCTGGGGAATCCGGCTTTGTGGTGTATTTTATATTCGCAACGAGGTTGCAGTTTTGGTAAATGAATTGATTACTTGCCCAATGTTCGGGAAGTAAACCCATCTAATTGAGTCGGCATAAGTGACAGGCCGGGGTACGGTCTATGAAAGTGTAAGTGGCTGGGTGGCAGTCCATCAACGCGTGAGGGGCCGGGTAACGGTCTAGCGCGAGGTCCTAATGCGGCCAGGGTGATGACCGGTGAGGAATTCATCCATCTACAGTAGAAAAGGTTACTTATTGGTATCTTTGCCTGATCAGCAAGATATCTGGTTTATGCCAAAATTCTTTTCCTTTCCAAAATTCATTGGATGTTCCAAACTCTGTTCATACTTTACATAACAGAGGTTCCATGAAATGTTTAAGAGATATATATATGTGGATATATATATATCGGGACTAAATAAAGTATGTCATAACTTCATTTCCTTTAATGATATTTTAAAGATGGAATCTATTCAAATCTTGTCTTGTAGTCTCATCTATGTGATGAACTTTTGAAACTGATTATAACTTGAACGGTGGTAGTTCAAGTAGTATTTGGGAAAGATATAAGTATATTGGGGTATCTTGTAACTTCATCTTTTAAACTTATATCTAGTTAATAATTGTCTTATGAATGACAAAGATTTTCAGAAAAACGTTGAGACAAGGTTAGATATATGAGATCACCTTGCAACGATATTTTTTTATATATACAGTTATACACTGGGATTTTGTGTATATTATGCATGGAAGAGGACTTCCAATATTTTGAAAAGTATATATGTATATATACTGAATATTTTGCGACTTCATCGCATTAAGATATCAAACTTGGTTCATTTCTTTTGACCAAGACTTTCATGAGTACTATGAGAAGGCTCATATACTAGTAAGTATATACTAGTAATTATCTTACACACGATAAAAGATTCTAGTAAGTATCCATTTAGATACTTATATTATTGTTATCACTATATATTATCTTGCGAGCTGTAAGGCTCACTCTTGCTTTATTTCTTCATCACACAACAACAGTTAGGAAAGATGGCCAGACTCCAGCAGACCCAGCGCAAGTGCGTGGGAAGCGTCCCGCGTCTTCCCGATGATGTTGTGGCTGCTATAGCTGCAGAGGTAGATCTATTGGTAGATCAGGCATTCTTTTTTTGAGAATCAATTATGTATAATTATAACTTGTGGCAGATAATGGCAATTAACTGTAAATTATCAAGTAATCATTTTGGGTTGTAAAAATTTTAAATTGTGGATTCAAAGACTTGTACTTATTTCAATTTCATCTCTGAGACTATAACGGGTTGTGGTGTGTGTTAGTGTGGGGTCACAGCATAAGGTTATTATTATTAATTAAGTGAAGTGATATTGTGGAAAGAAAGACCGTGACGACCTGGATCCCCGACCCCGGATCTGGGGGTGTTACAGAAATGGTATCAGAGCCAAGCGTTATAAACCTCAGAGATGATGGGACGTTAAGATAATAAGTTAACTAAGATAATAAGAACTCTTGCCAAGTTCATAGTCGGGCTACCTAACGTAGCACTGACAGTTAAAACCCTTATGGGAACCCTTATAAATATCGTGATAGGAGCGTAGTTCGTTATCGTATATGGTAGCGGGACTCCGAACCCTGAGGTTGAGGAGCAACATCGCGATGAAATTTTATTACTAATTGGAGATCGGATTGTGGATCCGATAGAGTGTCCTAATGCAGGACCGGATGATGTTGATATTGAGGATTTAGCGGTTGAGGATGTTGTCCTAGAAGGGTTAGTTGTTGAGGAGGATCCCATGGAGGATCCTGACAGGATTTGATAAAGGACCACTGATGAATTGATGACCATGGTTTGGTCGACTACCAGAGGTAGGATTGTCCGGTCACTACCGGAGGTTCGTTCAAGTTGTAAAGATAGTAGCCCCTTTAACGCGGCTTACTCGTAAGACTGAGAAGTTCGAATGGACAGAGAAATGCGAGAACAGCTTTCAAGAACTGAAGCAGAGGTTGGTGATGGCCCTTATGCTGGCATTGCCGGATGGAAAAGGAGATTTTGTGAAGTGTAGTGACGCTTCGCACAAGGGCTTAGGGTGCATGCTTATGCAGCACGGTAAGGTAATCGCGTACATGTCAAGACAATTAAGGTAATATAAAATTCGATATCCCCGCTCATGAGCTTAGGCTCGTGGCAATAGTTTTACCCTAAGGATTGGAGGCACTACTTGTATGGAGAGAAGTGCGAGAATTACCAAGCCATAAGTGCTCTAGTACATTTTCACATAGAAAGAGCTCAACGTATGCCAGAGGAGGCAGTTAGAGCTAATCAAGAATAATGATTGGGAGATTCTTTATCATTCGGGGAAAGCCAATATGGTGGCTGATGCCCTTAGTAAAAAGGAGAGACTCAAGATGATAATGTCTTTTGGAGAGTTTATAAGAGATTTTGAGAAAATGGAAATAGAAGTGAAGGTAACCGGAGCCGGTACCGAAAAGATGTTTGAGATTGCAATACAGTCCGAATTATCGGAAGAGAACATATTGTTCCAGAAAAAGTGATGAATGAAGGCAGAGAGCTAACAATTAGATAAAAGATTAATACCGAGAAAGATGATAAGGGAATAATGAGGTATTCCTACAGAATTTGGGTTCCAAATGTTCAAGAGCTTAAAGATGAGATCTTAGATGAAAGCTAGTTTGAGGAATAAGAATTAGGGCAAACCCTGAATGTGATAGTCAGGGAGGACGCCATCAAGATAGAAGGAACCAATAACATAATGAAGTGGAAAATGAGGATTTTAACGTATAAGATAACCCCAAGTATGGGAGAAGGATGACACATTTCATACTAAGGAAACAGAAAGACGAGTAAGGAAAGGAGACCCGAGACGGTACTCCTATACGGAAATTCATGGATCTGTCTAAAAAGAACTTAGACTACTATCCCCAACCACCACCTTGAGGAAACAATGCGGTGAGAAATTCTTTCAGGACCTTTAAGTCGCTAAGCTCTCAGAGTTCCATGGAACAAGCTGACCCAGCCGAGGCAAGAGCCTGGCTAAAGGAAATATAGGAATCATTTGAGATTCTAAATGATTGACGAATCTCAAAAGGACTGTTTTTGTCACTTACCCTCCCAAGAGAGAGACCACCCGCTGGTGAAAGACCAAGAAAGGCACGGAGCCAGAGGTTAGAATAAACTGATTTAAGTTCAGTCAATTGTTTTCGGGAAAGTAATTCCCAAAGATAAGGAGATAGTGTAAAAGCTTTGGAGCTAGAGCAAAGGCAGACGAGTATGATAAATTGTGAATCTAAGTTGTAAAAGTTATCAAGATTCGTTCTGAGGACACGAATCCAGAATGACGGGATGTTTGAAATCAATGCTTAAGTTGTGATGGTTCATGAAATAATGATAAGAGAAAGGAAAATAAAAAGAAACTAAAGTGGAAAGGAATATAAAGGCAATAGAGTTTGAGGAATGATAAGGGAGTTGGGTATGAGGAAACCCTAAAGACTCGTAGAAATAGAAATAGAAGAGTATGTAATCGTCAGGATGAGGATGATTCACCATGAGTTAAAATTGATGGTTGAAGGCATAAGAGTTATGTATATTTTATCCCCTTTAAGTTGGGAGGATTCGAGGAAACCTTGAGGTAATTCGAAGGATAAATAATGAGACGCGGATAGACTGAGGAGACAAGAAAGTAAGAAATTAAGAAAATTGGATGAAGGAAGTGACCTTCAAGAATGGGAAATGTAAGACCGGTGGCTTGATACCCAGAAAGGGAGACGCCAGGTATGAAAGATATCCCAACATTGAGGTGACTGTTGAGATAAACAACAAAAGTAAATAAGGAATTATTAAGAAGAAGTTCACGTTGAACACGACCAATATCTTCCAGAACATCCATGTTATCATTACCAGATCAGGAAAGAAAAGCGGATGACCATTGTTATCTTTTGGAAGCCATATTGATTGACCTCAATTTGAATAAGGATGCTATTATGAAGTTAGGTATAGACTATCGAGGTGGGAATGATTGAATAAGATACCCCTATCAGGGATATATGACTTGATTTATTCGTGGAAGGATGCAGGTACCTTTTAAAGGTGGAATTAAGGATAGAACATTGGTAACTTAAAATGAATCCTAGGGGACTGCATAAAGGTTGGCATGTCACCCTTAATAGGGACAGTATGAGTTTTGACAGTATGATTGGGAAAGGGTTAAGGTAACAACAACCTTTAAGAATCAGTGGAGAAATTTTGCAGAAGTATGTAGACAATGGTTCTACTATTAGTAAATGGTATTGTGATATGCCCTGTATCTAGGGAATACAGGAGGAACGATTCAAGGATAACCTTAGAGGTTTTACAAGGAGAAAGGTAATATTCAAAATTCTCAAAAATAGAGATGTTGATAAAGGAAATATGACGTAATTATAATGGTGCCAAGTGGGGCACGTGTTAAACCACGAGAAAGTATGGATCGAACCAGTAAAGGTCGAAATTGTTCAGGGCAATTAGGACCTAAGACAAAAGATGTTCTAAGTACGATCGAGAGTCAGTCGCGACAGTGATTAACCTCTAAAGACTGAGGCAATAACTTATGGAAAAATGGTGATTTTTTTTTTCTCATCAGATTTTAAGGAAAGCATTTTCACATAAGCTGTGATTGAAATAAGGTAGAAAATTTATTTGGAGGTGGTTAATGTGACATTGACTGTAATAAAATTTTACTATCAGGAAAGGCCAAAGAGGTGGCCGACACTTTAAAGGTAAGAGGATAATTATAGGCGCTCGTGCGAGAGGAATACAGTGATGATGGTTAAAGCTGTGAAGGTTGTATTATGGTTTGGAAGATTGACATTCCTTCTGATGACTGTGCAATACCCAACCGTAATAGTAGTTGGTAAAGGTTTAATTCGTGTAATCGCCATGAACGGGCTATCTATCTTAGAAGGTCCTATCTTGAGATAAGCCAGAACCATGTTTCAAAAAGGACTAGATGAACCCTTGAGTTAATTCTTCTATTTAGGGCGTATGATTAAGAATGGTATTAACCTGCTATCGTTGCTTTAATTGAAACTCTTCTGCACTTTTATCTGCTTCATGTCATGTATGTATGTCAGGATCAGGAGTGTTCTTCATGAATCAGGAATGGTGATTATGTTACCTCCTTAGAAGGATTTGATACGAGATGTATGGACTCCGTATGGTTAGCTATTAAGACTTCATGGAAAATGAATGACTACAGTAGGTCAGTGGTGGACCATAGTAAGGTAGCAATGATTCTGCGAGTAATGAGCTGATTACAACCGTGAGAGTTGTATTGGAATGGGTGTTGAGATTGAGTACCACTAATCGGGTCGTGGTAGTGTATAAGTTATCATTGATAGACTAATTAAGTAGAGTGTCTACCTAGTGAATTATTATTCTTTCTTATCAATAGGGAGTCGTATTATTGTACGAGGAAGGTTGCGGTGCAAGCATAGAATTCAAGTAACGATGATGTCTAGAATGAGATCCCAGATTCGATTTTCGATGTCGAGGGAGTTTCAAAGGTAATTGTGTATAAGCTCGAGGAAGAGCATGGGTCCATAGAATGATGGACGGGATAGCGAAAATATTTAGGCACGTGAAATGCGATGCTATAATACTTGATGTTGATATAAATACATATATGTTTTGTTCTTCTATGACAAACCTCTATAGTTCAGAGGTAGATTCCAAGCCAGATATTTTATGGCAATAAAATTTTTTTTATGAATATACAATTCTCTTAAATTTGTTCTTTTCTCTTCTTTTCATTTCATGTAAGCTGAGAAGAAC
Organism: Apium graveolens; assembly: GCF_009905375.1. Lineage (NCBI taxonomy): Eukaryota > Viridiplantae > Streptophyta > Magnoliopsida > Apiales > Apiaceae > Apium > Apium graveolens. The sequence goes on from NC_133655.1 coordinate 153,351,409, forward strand.
AACCCTTCCAGAAGGGGAGGTATTGCCGAATGACTATCTATCTGTGTGATAGAAGCCGAGTAGGATACCAACTATTGTTTAATTGCTTGTCAAGTACTAAAGGCTGGCCACCTTCTGTACTAACTATGCGATATAACAAGTGTTCATGATCTTAGTGATCTCTCAACAAATTCCTTTACTTCTATTTGATTGATCAAATTTTGGAAAATAGAAACAACTGAAAAAGGAGTAATAAAGTGGTGGTAGTATGCGGAATGGGAACACATTCGTGATACTAAGGTTGACGTGGTTATTAAAAGGTTATAGAACGCTAACAAGCAAAAGTATAACCAGTATAATATTAGGAACGGAAGGTAGTAGCGATTACGAACTGGAAAAGAATGGGTATTGAGAAGCAGAAGCTCTAATGTTAAAAGCAATAATGAGAGTCTGTGCAATAGACTTGAAAGAATTTGGAATGATCACTTAATTCGGATTGAGTTATCTTACGACAATAGATCATATGTCATTATCGAGATGTCGCCTTATGAGATCATTGAGGGAAGACAATGTCGATCTCCCTTATGTTAGGATGAAGTTGTAGAGCGCAAGATGCTCGGACCCGCATTAGTCCAAAGGACCAAGGATATGATAGATCTAATCAGAGGACGGCTGGTAGTAGCCCAAGATGGACATGATAAGTATGTTGATTTGACACGAAAGGATAAAGAGTATGAAATAGGGGACCTAGTAATGTTATAGGTATCCCTTGGAAAGGATTGATGAGGTTCGGAAAGAAAGGAAAGCTAAGTCTACAATTTGTTGGACCCTTGGATATATTAAGACGTTTGGGAAGTTAGCATATGAGCTAGCCCTAATCCCGAACATGTAGCAGGTCGTAACGTGTTTCACGTATCAATGTTAAGGAAGTGTAATTCAGATGCCAGATAAATAGAGGCATATGAGCGCATAGATATGCAACCCGACATAACCTATATGGAGCAACCAGGAAGGGTTATAGAGTGAAAAGGAACAAGTGCTTAGGAGAAGGATTATCAAACTAGGCAGAGTTTGGTGGTAGAACCACAATGTGGGAAAATTGACTTGAGAGTTAGAAAGTGCAATAAAAAAAAGTATCCCCATTTGTTTTCTATCTGATTCCGGGACGGAATCCTTTTAAGGAGGGGAGACTGTAATAACCCCAATTTTTGAGAAATTTTTGAAACCCTTATGAATAGTGTTTTTGCTGAATGAGAAAACTTTTCATGCCACGCTATGTAGGGGTTCTGTTATTGATCTTATGGGATATTATTAGTACTCTATGTGGTATATAAGTGTATGTAAAGATCGTCAGAATCCAATTCTGAACACTTTGGTTTTTCCCGGAAATCCACTAGATACGGAGAGAATTGAGTATAAGGTAACAGGATAAAAAGGATTTAAATTAAAGGATTATAAGAGAGGATCATAAAAGGAATACAATATATTGAGAAAGGTTAAGGGAACCTAAGTAATAAGATCCCGGGTATGATCCCTCAAACGATAAACGAGAACGAAAGATAAGCGAACCGTAAAACAAATAAGTGACCAAGAGACAAGCTTGTACAAGAAGCCAGGGATTGTGACATCATCAAACCACAAGGTGTGGACAAGTGGGAGCATTATGACATGTGCAAGGTGACATAGGCATGACAAGAAAGGAAGGAGATGTGGTGACTTTTTAACCACACAAAACCAAGGGCAACTAGGTAATTCACTAAAACAAACAACAAAAATCAACCAACCAAAAGCAAATCAAGCCAAAACACAAAATTCTCTCTTCTTCTTCTTCATGCTCTCGGGTGGTTTTCTTAAAAAATGAAAGTCCAAGCTCCTCCACTTACTATTTAGCAAGGTAATTATCTAAGCTTCCCCATGGATAGTTACATACTTCCTATAAGTTTAAGCTTTTAATTCCAAGCTAATCTTTTTCTATAAATCATGAAAGAAGATGGTGAATAGTGTTTTCAAGAACTAAAATTTGTGTTCTTGAAGTTTTGTTTAGATTAAGCTTGGATAAGGGCTTTAAAGGTGATTCCAAGCCATTCTCTTGATTCTCCACTCTCCAAGGAAGGTATAAACTTCAAACCCTAGCTTTAGTTTTGAGTAATTAGGATTGAATGTGTTTGATATAGCATATGTGAAGCATGATGCTTGATTGGTTGAAGTTTGGTTGAGTTTGTAGAGATTAGTTGGTTTTGTTGCATTGTTGGAGTTGTAAATCTTGGTAATTAGTTAAAGAACCTAAGTAAAGCTTTTAGTTCATGTGAGGAATAAGTATAAATGGTTAATGTGGATTTGTTGGGGCTGTTATGATGTGGTTTGGAGGGATATTGGTTGTATGATTGATTTGGGGTTGATTTGTGGTTGGTATTGAATGGTTTAAAATTTGGGAAATCGCGTAAACATAGCCGTCGTAACGTCCGATTTTATGTAGACTGTTTTTTTGTGCATAACATTAGGACCCGAGAACCCCCTGCTAGATTATGACCACTACCATGTTTAGATAGCTCATGTTACGAGCTTCGTTTTGATATGTAGTTTGTTCGATTCCGATGCACGGTTTAGGAGAAACGACCGTTTCAAGTAACGGCGTTTCGCGAACGAAACTTTTCCCCTCGCCTTACTTTGAAGCATAGGTTAAAGACCAAAAAGGGTTAATTAATGTATGAAACATTTATGGTAAGTGTTTTAGGCAGTTGGTAAGACACTCGCGAAGGAATCGCTTTAAAACTCGTAAAGGTTAAATTATTAAAAATGGTGGAGCCGAGGGTACCCGAGTGACTTAAGCGAATCAGTGAGCGCAAAACAAGCGTTAGAGTCTAAGTTAGTTAAAGTATAGATTTACAAGTGACTTTGGTTTAATTCCAACTTACTTGTTGTTTATAGGTTACCAGACTCGTCCCGAGCCATTCGTAACCCCCAGTCGCTCAGGCAAGTATTCTATCCGTTATACTGTTGTTGTGATGTATACATTTGTATATGCATGATCTTGCGATAAATGCATATTGGTTATTTAGCAAATTCTTGCGATATATTGTAGCATGTGATATGGTATATATGCATGCCTGTTTCATATTCTTGAAATATATATCTGTTGGTTCAGTTGATAATACCTATGCTAGAGGATAGCGGTAACTTGCATATACCCTTAGTATAGGGACCCAAAGGTGAAAATATTTTCTAAAACCGGGAGTCGAGGATCCCGAGTAGATTTTGTATATATGGATATGGATATATATATATATATATTTATATATATATATATGGTCATAGTTTTCAAAACTATTAATCGAATAAGGTTTATTCGATAACTTTAACTTTATTTTATTATTGAATATTATTTCGAATATTATTCGAAGGCGTATGACTCCTTTTATTTATTTATTGAATATTATTTGAATATTCATTCGAGGGCTTATGACTCTTTTATATTATTTATTGAATATTATTTGAATATTCATTCGAGGGCTTATGACTCTTTTATATTATTTATTGAATATTATTTGAATATTCATTCGAAGGCTTATGACTCAGTTTATATTATTTAATGAATATTATTTGAATATTCATTTGAGGATCTATGACTCCGATTATTTGCTGAAGTATATTCTTTATTTTATTAAAGAATAAGGTGTCAATAATCAAACTTATTTTCGATTATTCAAATAAAGATAATACTTTCATATAAGTATATCTTTGGTTATTTAATACTCGTTTCAAGTATAAGTTTTAATACTTCTACTTCAATTATTTTTATAAAGATTATTCTTTATGGGAATATTATTTAATTAATAATATTCAGTCATTTTCTAAATATTCTGGGGACTGATTTACTTCATTAAATCAGCTTTACTCCAAACACTCTTTAAAGTGTTTTCGAGTCTTCAAAATGACTTTTAAAATCAGAGCGGATCCCAAAAACTCATTTTTATATTTAAGATCTTCCTTTTTAAGGGGATTTAAATACTCGCTCAAAACCTGGGGAATCCGGCTCTGTGGTGTATTTTATATTCGCAACGAGGTTGCAGTTTTGGTAAATGAATTGATTACTTGCCCAATGTTCGGGAAGTAAGCCCATCTAATTGAGTCGGCATAAGCGACAGGCCGGGGTACGGTCTATGAAAGTGTAAGTGGTTGGGTGGCAGTCCATCAACGCGTGAGGGGCCGGGTAACGGTCTAGCGCGAGGTCCTAATGCGGCCAGGGTGATGACCGGTGAGGAATTCATCCATCTACAGTAGAAAAGGTTACTTATTGGTATCTTTGCCTGATCAGCAAGATATCTGGTTTATGCCAAAATTCTTTTCCTTTCCAAAATTCATTGGATGTTCCAAACTCTGTTCATACTTTACATAACAGAGGTTCCAGGAAATGTTTAAGAGATATATATATGTGGATATATATATATCGGGACTAAATAAAGTATGTCATAACTTCATTTCCTTTAATGATATTTTAAAGATGGAATCTATTCAAATCTTGTCTTGTAGTCTCATCTATGTGATGAACTTTTGAAACTGATTATAACTTGAACGGTGGTAGTTCAAGTAGTATTTGGGAAAGATATAAGTATATTGGGGTATCTTGTAACTTCATCTTTTAAACTTATATCTAGTTAATAATTGTCTTATGAATGACAAAGATTTTCAGAAAAATGTTGAGACAAGGTTAGATATATGAGATCACCTTGCAACGATATTTTTTTATATATACAGTTATACACTGGGATTTTGTGTATATTATGCATGGAAGAGGACTTCCAATATTTTGAAAAGTATATATGTATATATACTGAATATTTTGCGACTTCATCGCATTAAGATATCAAACTTGGTTCATTTCTTTTGACCAAGACTTTCATGAGTACTATGAGAAGGCTCATATACTAGTAAGTATATACTAGTAATTATCTTACACACGATAAATGATTCTAGTAAGTATCCATTTAGATACTTATATTATTGTTATCACTATATATTATCTTGCGAGCTGTAAGGCTCACTCTTGCTTTATTTCTTCATCACACAACAACAGTTAGGAAAGATGGCCAGACTCCAGCAGACCCAGCGCAAGCACGTGGGAAGCGTCCCGCGTCTTCCCGATGATGTTGTGGCTGCTATAGCTGCAGAGGTAGATCTATTGGTAGATCAGGCATTCTTTTTTTGAGAATCAATTATGTATAATTATAACTTGTGGCAGATAATGGCAATTAACTGTAAATTATCAAGTAATCATTTTGGGTTGTAAAAATTTTAAATTGTGGATTCAAAGACTTGTACTTATTTCAATTTCATCTCTGAGACTATAACGGGTTGTGGTGTGTGTTAGTGTGGGGTCACAGCATAAGGTTATTATTATTAATTAAGTGAAGTGATATTGTGGAAAGAAAGACCGTGACGACCCGGATCCCCGACCCCGGATCTGGGGGTGTTACAGTGATCCCACTATAAACATCCATGGTGAACCAATCATCCCAAAAGAGGAACCTATTGATTGGGACACCATCAATTTGCCTACCTTTTTAACCACTCTTCCACTACCAAAGAAACAGAAAAGAAAATCCAAATCTACACCTCCCCTAAACTCTAAGAAATTCACTCAAAAACATAAACCTAACCCTAAGCCACCCATTTCTAAAGATGATTATGTTCACATCTGTGACATAAAAATACAAAGGAGCTGGGGAAAGAACATGGCCTCTCTACAGGATTCTGAATGAAGGCTACTCTACCTTGATCAGAGTCTTTTCAGCCATACAAAAGGATTCTGGCTTTACCAGGACTGCCAAGACTAAAATTCTCAACAAGATTGCCAACATAAGGAAAACTTGGAGGGAGCCCAATACTTTGCCCAGAACCTTACTCATTCAAGAAAGGGGAACTACAATTCACAAATCACCTCATTGGTTGATGGAATTCAGAGATGATAAAGGAGTCAGAAGATTTTTCAGACTTGAAGACCAACTCAAGATTGCCAGCAATGAAACTCTCAAAGAAATGCAATCTAAGTTGGATATCAGTGATGAAGATGAAGCAGAATTCTTCAGACAACTCCAACTCCAAATTGAGGAAAATGACAAAGGGCTAGGAAAGAAAACCAGGGATCAAAGAAGAAAAAGATGATTTGCTCAGACTAGAGGAGCACCCTTGGAAACACTGTAAATCTTCAATTACCTTCTAGTACATACACTTTTGCAGCACTATTAAATTTCTACTTAGTCTCAGTTCATATATTTGTTAAGTGTTTTGTTATCATCAAGTTAACCTTGAATTTATGTCTACAATTCTTATAGACATAAATAGGGGGAGATTGTTAGGAATATATGTGCATTAGTTTGATGATATGTTTAACAAAACACTTAAGTAGAAATCTAGTGTTTGTAGCCTCAACGGATAAGACCACTTTGGCTATCCGTTGATGGTGTAGCTTTACTTAGAAATAAGTCTAGTGTTGTAGCACATTTCAGTCTCTGTATTTGAGATATAATTCTTAAATGTTGAGGGAAATTATAAGTCATGTTGACTACTAGAGGATATGCAGATAGGAAGGCCAATTGTAAATATTTCATGCCTTGTAATTTTGTATAAATGAAATGGTGTCAACGGATAACTTAAAGACCTTCAACGGATGAGAAACAAAGCTTCAACGGATGTCTCTAAAGCTTCAACGGATAACATCCTTCAACGGATGAGTGCATCAACGGATAGAGCTTCAACTGCTAACACATCAACGGATAAAGCCATCAACGGATAAAGGCTTCAACGGATGTTCTGTTAAATAGCAGTTGACAAGTGGTAGTTGTACCTACAAACAGAGGCACATGGGTTGACAGAGACAACTGAGATGTGGTAGCCTATTTCAGGAACATCAGAAAAAGCAGCCGTTCTACTCTAGTATAAAGAGGCAATAGTCAACAATGCACTGGAGTAAAATGGAGAAGAAACAAGTGGAGAACTTATTTTATTATTGTACTTTTTATCTTTGTCTTCACTTGTAAAAACTTGGTGTTATATAAACCAAGTAGAAGCTAGTAATTAGATATATATTTTTCCAGAGCTGTTTAGAAAAATCTTGAGAAAAATTATCTAGTTTGTACTAGGTTGCAGCTGTGATCATCTTCTTGATTCACAGATTTTTTAAAATACCATCTCTGGTGGAACAACAAATCCACCAGAAAAGTTTTTAAGGTCTGTTGTGTTCTGTACTTTTGTGCTTGAATATATATCTGTCTGTATTAGCTTAAAGCAATTCACACACTTGTTCATCTTAAACACACAGCCTTTGAAACTGCTCAAAACTTGAAAAAGTTTTGAGATTTACATTCAACCCCCCTTCTGTAAATCTCATTGTTAGTCCACTAGGAATAACAAAAACATCCTTAAGTACTTGCGAAGGACTCAGAACATTTTTCTTGTTTTTGGTGGTGAATCTGAGTTGAAAATAGAGGAGATGTCAATATCGAGAGAGTTGACACACATAACAACGTAGCAGACCCACTCACAAAGCCACTTTCTCAGAGTCACTTTGATCGTCATAAAGACAAGATGGGTATTAGATACCAGAGTGATAGGTTTTAGTACAAGTGGGAGATTGAAAGAGATGTGTCCTAAGTACAATCATGTATGATGATTTAGGAATAACTTTTATGTAATCTGTTTTGATTTCATTGATATTAATAAAAGACTTGTTTCGGTTTTATTGCGGGCTTTATCTATTTAAGTGTTTAAATAAGATATACCATAGCTTAGAGTAAAGCTTTTTATGGATTATGATGAGATCATAATAATGAGACCTAAAAGATGATAACTCTAAACTTAAATATTTCCTGGTCATAGGATTACTAACTGGTAATTAGTAATCCGCACAGATTGTACATACTATGCATGCTTCATTATGAAGGATGTCTGTTCTCATAGACATTTGTGTGGTGACACTATAGCTAGTATGTAGGTGCTTATTATAGAATAAGTTCACTGACCATGACTCACACAGCTGAACAACTAATGGAGTTCACTCACGTGTCAGCAGTTGTTCACATAGTGATAGTTGTACAAGTATTCTTAGACTTGAGGTCATCATAGTCATCTTATGTACACTGGACTATGCTTTGGTTTAGTTCTTAGTCTCCAGGGACAATTATAAGGGCTCTACTGGGTATAGGAATTTGTACACGAAGATAGTGTATGATCAATAAAGGATCTACCCCTTCCAGTGAAGGAAGAGAATGTTCAATGCTGATCCACTTATGCTAGTTCAGGAATCTCTGGCCAGAGTGAATGAAATTAGAGAGGAGTTTCTAATTTACATTAAATAGAACTAAGCATAGTGAATGGGAAAGCAAATGATTAAATAAGATAGGCTTGACACAAGTTCCATGCCTTGTATTTAATTGTGACATTGCAGGGTAGAAGGAATTGATTGTACGGTAACTACTCACTGAATAGGTTCTTGGTATTCTAAGCAGTGAATTCATTTTATCCGGATAGTCGCGATATGCTAAGAAGTATCCCTCACGATGTAGAATAAATATGATTAATTTATTAATTAATCATATTTAATGAATTAGAGAATTTATATAAATAATGATAAAATAATTTTATTATTATTTATTTCTACTACCGGCTTAATATTGAAACTACAGGGTCACACCATAAAAGAGAATGATTTAATGGTGGAGGAATTAATTAATAATGGCTGGTAATTATTTATTTGTGAAATAAATAATTAATTAGCAGATTTAATAATTGATTAAATGAGATTTAATTAATTCTTAATATTATTAATTAAGAATTTAATTTTGGAAATTAAATCAAGTGAGAGAATTATTTTTCTAAAGTGTTTAGAAAAGGGATTAATGATTAAAAGGTGTTTTAATTATTAGTTAATTGGTTAATAAGAATAATCAATTAAAGGGTTAATAATAATAATATTTTATGGAAAATTTTCAGCTAAAAATTTTGCCTATAAATATACTATTATAAACCCTAT